>NC_092355.1:26862775-26965668 GCF_963676685.1 Mytilus edulis | reverse complement strand
ATGTTTTTGTTAGATTAGCTGACATCAGAAAGGCCAAGGGAACACTATGATCACACAAAATATAATATAATGATTGAGCCGGTCAATGAGAAAGTGAAAGCACCACAGGCTTAGGCACAGGCACTGGAAGGTCGACTTTCCATATATAATAGAAATTGTCTTGACCTTAGAATAAGGAAAATAATATTTGATATATTTAAAAGATGTTTTGTTCCTTTCAGCAAATACAATTGTAATAATAAAAAATGATAATAATACCGTAATAATAAAAACAATAAACATGATAAAAATAATGATAATATTAAAAATAATAATAATAACTAATATGAAGCAGGCATTTACTAGGTATTGACAATAAACTTTGATTGATTTGATTTGATTTGGCATTACATGTGAAGGTCTGCATGTATATATTTTTTTTAAATCCAAACATATTTTAAGTTCTAAATCTGTTAAATAAAAGGACATACTGTAACATTTCCGATCTAGGTTCTGTTGTTAGGGATTTTAGCTGTGACATTATTTTAGTTATGCCCTCATATTCAATGTAAACAAAGAAACCATCATCAGGTAATGTTTTTTTCATATCAAATAATAATTAGAAATGAAATTGTTATTGTGTTCCTTCCTATATTTCACTGGACTGTTATATATATATTTCACTCAAAAGTCTCGTGACAAACTAGACCAAAAGAAGGAAGTAGATTTCTGTGCAAAAAAAGTGACAAAAAAAGTTAACGATTTTAAGTAGGATTTTTTTATCTTTTTTTTTTTTCTACTGTATACTGGATGAATCCTTTATTATTTTAAGATGGTTACATATAAGAACTAATCTTTCCTGGCTGAGGCACTCGTGGAACAAGGTATCAGGTCCTCTCACGCCTAAATTTTACCCTTTCGTACCCTTCATATAATGATGTTCGCATCTCACACCTCTCCCCTACAAGTATAGGTCTGTTCCGACCCTACATGTATGCACCCAATATTAATTCAAATTCTCTCTTTATTTTTAAACATTGAAAAAAAAAATAGGAATTTATAGCTATACACTAACAATGACTAACCAAAATTTGATTTAAGATTTACATCCAAAAAAAAACGTTGTCAGAATCTCACTTAATTTTTAAACAATGAAAACAAATATTTATAGCAATATACACATGTACCAAAACTCAAATTTATGCATGCTTACAAAATCAGTGAAAAACAAAACCAAAAAAAATGGTGTCAACGTGTACATAGGGTGAGAAAGTGAAAAGGGACAAACGTGAATGAGCATAAACATGTTTTTGGGCGATCGTACCCGGCTTCTTGAAATACATTGAAATATAACTAACAGTGTTTTACAAAATAATAAAACGAACACTCTAATTTATGAGAAACTGAGAAATTCTAATGAACTCTACAATTTTAAAACTTGTAAAAATAGTGAAATTCATAAAGTATTGACATCATTTCAATAACATCAACAATATTATAACAAAAATCTGACCAAAGGTCATCAAACTGCTAAAGACTACCAATGGGTCTTCAACACAAGCTTGAAAATCCTGACCCTGGATTTATTAGATAAGGTTATCTCCCTTTTGCTTGTTTTCTCCTACTGGTTATTGTTCAAACAGTCTGAATGTTTGCTTGCTTGTGATTCATGAGGCTGTTAATGGGGTTTACAGAATAGAGAATAATGGGCAAGAAACAAAGAATAAAGAAAAATGGAGTGCTAAAATAGAAAGAATAACTGCAAAAATTGATTACAGAAAAGAACAATTGTCCAGAATATAATATAATTCACTTGATAAAGTAATAACAGAATAGCCATTATTTTTAAAGATAAAGAAAATTTAAGAATACAGAAATGAAGGACCTCACATCTATACCCTCAGACATGTTTGCAAATTTGGTTGAAATTTTTTAATGAGCAAGTAAACATCGACTGTAGAATTGTATAATTTGTATGAAATATATCTTTTCCTTTACTAAAATCTTCTTTACTTTTCCTTAATTGATAATGCCAATACAATTTTTTCAATGACATAGCTTCAAATTAATGTAGACATACATAACAGAAAAACTCTGGAGGGATAAAATTACACCATTTATGTGTTGTAAAAATTGTATGTTTTCTGGCTCATGATGTAAGGGTTGCAGAGGGTTATGCACATGTAAAAAAGGAAAGAAGTGGAAGATAACAAAGGGAGAATCAAATCTCATATTATTCAAAAGAGAGACCATCAAAGTCATGGCAACAATAAATTTTTTTTGTGGTGCATGTACTGATTTTTTTTCATAGATGGATACCTCATTTCTTTGGCTTTTTTTTCTCATTTTTTATAGGCAAACTTCAGTCTACAATACATTACACAAAACAAAACAAAAACAAAGACGGAGCAGCACACCCCACCCCCCCCCCCCCCCCAAAAAAAAAAACAACAAAAAAAATGTACCAAAACAACCAAAGTTTGATATGAGGTGCTGTGGAAGAGTATGCATATATCCTCTTTATAAGGCACCTGTTTCGTTGCACATTGCACGTCTCAAGTACAAATCAAAACTTAGTCTGTAAAATATCAAAGTGATATTATTAAGAACTCAAAAAAAATTTTAGGCTGGATTATTTGCATAACAACAGCAAATATATGATATTTTCAAGAAAGAAAAAAGTGGAATAAAAATTGGTAAACACATGCATGGACATTATACTAGACATAGCAATAAATTATAATATGATTATTTTTTCTTTCTTTCAGGAAATGATTGAATGGGTTCCCAACCATCTAGTTTGCCATCAAATAGGCATCTCAAAGGATTTGTTGTAACAAAACAACTCAGCGCTCGTCGTAAAATAAATTCCTCAACTCTTTCAAAGAAACTTTCATATTCAGAAATTTTAACTCTTGTTGAATATGATGCTCGTGATTTCTTAGATAAAAGTGCTTATGCAAAAGACAAACTAAGAAGACCTCATTCTGAGAAAATTATAAGTTTAAGTGAAATCACCGATTTGACAGAATCTGACGACAGCCATCCAAAAAAATTGAGAACATTTCCAACAGCAGTTTCAAAACCAAATGCAACTAAGAAAGCAAGTATCTTAAAAGAAAATGGAACAAGCCAAATCTGTTCACTGCCCAAAATAGTAACTGTCCAGGGAAAAGATAAACATACAAAAGATTCTCCAAATAAGTCATCTTATATAAGTAGGAACAACGGAAAAAATATGGAGCAAACCACAGAATTTAACCATTTGGATCATTGGGTCCATAAGAATGACCCTTACGTAGAGAAATCTGATATACATCATCATACAACATCAAATCAACATGAATCTGCTACAAAAAGTGGGGAAAACAAAATGGATGCCAAATTAAACAAAATGGATGCCAAACAGGAGGTAAAAGAAGAGGATGAAAATATCAATGAAGAAATTGTTGTTATTGACAGTGTACCAGAAGACGTATTTGAAGAGCAAAAAAGGGGAAAAAGGGAAAAAATTATAAAAGCTGTAAAAGATATTTCAACATGCCAACATGAAAGAACAACAGACGGATATTATACAGAGTCTCTAAGGGCAGATATTTATGAGATGTATCAATTTTATTTTTCGTTCAAAATTCATTCTTTGGAAAGACGTGTCCGATTCCGTCATGAAGTTTTGGAAGACATCATGAAGGCAGAGGACAATATACTCATTACATTTTGTAGGTTAAGTCAGGAAATAATGAAAAATGGTTACCGAAACTCAGAAGGAAAATCAGTTGCAGGATTATTCAAACCATTAAAGAATATGTTAGGATTTTTAATGAATTTATCTGACTTACTTAACCCAATAGTTTGCAAGACAATTCTGGATCAGACAGAGTTTATGAATTCGTTGATACAAAAACTGAATGAGCTGGCAACACCCCATTTGAATAAAGAGTTGAAGGTAATTAATGTTACTACGTTTGTTTTTTGTATTATGTTATTAAACCAGACACTCTTAATTGGGTTGTACAAGTACCGGTAATCGAAATTATTTTTATAATTGTATCCTAAACCACAGACTGATTTTTTTAACGGGAGATACATAAAAAAATGTTAAAATCCACAAATTCAACAAAATATTGTGTGTCAAATATTTTCAGTACTTCAGTTGGCTATCAGCCTCTATATTTTTTGTTTCAATTAACGCATTTATTTATTTTAATTTTATTTAGTTGTCTGTTAATGAATAATTTTATGGACATGGAACAAATATTTTGAGAAATAATTTCATTTTCTAGGTACACAATGTATGAAAATCAAGATTTTAAACTGTATTACCTCTTCAGCCATTTTTATTTTGCAATTTTAATACACTATGTTTTTCAGTTATAGTGCATATACATGTATATGTATTCCTGATTTAATCCTCTATTTTTTTTTTGCTTTACTGTTCTAGTTGGGTTTTTTCTAGGAAAATGATACCATTTTACTTGGCCTTTACATGGGAATTTGTCATAATATTGCACAAAAGGAGGAATTAACTGGCGAATTAAAAGAAGTTGGTATTGTTGAAGCAGTCAAACCCTATTTGAACTCATACCAAGAAAGAAAACAACTGACGAGCTTGGCAGTTCTAGCAAATGTCATTAACGAAGAAGAGAGTGAAATTTTAAAAAGCAACGAAGGTTTGATAGAATATACCATAAAGAGCCTTAAACAAGCAATGAATAACAAAATGAGGAGAACTGGATTTGGTTGGTCAGTTCGAGAAACTGTTAGGAGTAAGTAGAAAAAAGATAATGTCATGTGACTTTGTACACAGAAAATGCATAAAAAAAGATGATGTCATGTGACTTTGTACACAGAAAATAAAAAGATGATGCCATGTGACTTAGTACACAGATATATACAAATGGATGATGTAATGTTACAATGTACACAGAAAATAAAAAGATAATGTCATGGGACTTTGTACACAGAAAAAAAAATGATGTAATGTTACAATGTACACAGAAAAAAAATGATGTAATGTTACAATGTACACAGAAAAAAAATGATGATAGCATGGTACTTTGTACACAGATTAAAACAAAAAGAAGGTAATGTGATAATGTCATGTTACTTTGTACACAGAAAATGAAAGAAAAAAAAATGATGCCATGTCGCCCATGTGACTGTACTCTGAATTGATTCATCATTTAAAAATTGCACTACTAAAATATAAAATAAGAAGATAGGGTATGATTGCCAACGAGACATTAAAACACCAAAACGTGACTAAATGAAACCGAAATAAACAAGTTTTGGTCACTTTAGCCTTGTACAGGAATTAAATTTTTTGCTAATTTTGAAAATTGAGCCTTATTTTCACATAATAAGTAAAGAATATAAATAGAAGTTTTAATTTTCTAGCAATCAGAATGGTGGCAAAGAATGACAATAACAAAAGAACAGTCTATACATGTGGAGCAGTTCCATTATTAGTTGAGCTAGCTAACCAACCTGGAGATGCAGAGGAGCAAAGAGGTAGGATGCCTTATAAGGTGGTACATAACACTACAGGGAGATAACTCTGTAATCATCATCTAAATATTTTTGTCACGTTTTTATATTAAGCTTTTCAATAATCAAAATTAGTGTTTGTCAAACTGCTATATAGCCAATTAAATTTTTACAATCAAGTAAGGTTTAATTTTTTTAATTTTTTTTTATATTCATGTCAAAGTAAATAGCAAAATTGAACAAGCCAAATTAATTTCAGTCAAGGTGTTTGGTTACTGTAACACCCCGTAAGGCCAAATGAAATAGTATGTGTGGTTCCAGTTACATCTTAAAAAAAGTTAGGGTAGGTAGGTAGGGATTTTTTTTAATTTTATGGTTTTTTTTTACATTGAGTTTATGGGAGCATCATTCTGACTTTAACAGTGCTTAATAAAAAATGACAATAAAATCTTTAGGCTAATTTCAAGAAGAAAAAGTAGGGAAGGTAGGGTTACTAGAACCACACAAATATTTTTATTTGGCCTTATAATGTGGATTCAATTTTTACCACAGATACTAATTTTGGTGGATAGAGCAAAAAATAGCATCTTCATTGTTTTTCTTTTGTTGTTTTGCCAAATTCTGAAATCAGGCCTTTAGAAAATGTATTCAGTATTTCTTTTAACATACAAATTCTGGTTTACTTCAACTAAAGAAAGATTATTGGCACTTACATAAATTTAAACCCATAAAAGATGATTTTCAAATCAATGAAAAACTGATGAAGAAGAGATACATATAGGTAAAAAACAAAACTAAGGCAAAAGCATACACTTTGAAATCACCCGCCATGAGAATCAACACTCAGTCCTACTGTCACAATCTGTAAAATTGCAAACCAGACAACTGTATATACTAATATCTAATAAGAAAGTATGATGTAAGTTATTTTGTTCATTTTTCAGAGGCTGTTGAAGCTTTGTGGAGTTTATCTTTTGACCAACAGAATCAGACTGAGATTATAAATGACCAAGAATGTGGAGTCATTGATACGTTTGTCAAACTTTACAAGTCAGCAGAGGATAAGGGGGTTAGGAGAATCTGTGGAAAAGCTCTCTGGACAATGAAAAGTAGCTTGAAAAATTGTCAACATTATAAAAAAATTGGTAAGTCTAGGTTAGGAGAATTTACACTTTATGAATGAAAAGATAGGAGAAAACACTCTGTATGAATGTAAAGATAGGATAATTTTACTATGTGAAAATAAAAAGATAGGATAATTTTACTATGTGAAAATAAAAAGATTGGATAATTTGCTACAAAAAATGTATTTGTTAGTGAAACAATAGGATAGTTTACTCTTTGTGAATAAAAAGATATGAGAATTTACTATTTGTTAGTGAAACAATAGGATAATTTACTCTTTGTGAATAAAAAGATGTAAGAATTAACTCTTTGTGAGTGAAAAGATAGCAGAATTTACTCTATGTTAGTGAAAAGATAATTTGTTCTTTGTGAATGAAAAGATAGGATAGTTTACTCATTGTGAGTGAAAAGATAGGAGAATTTATTCTTTGTGAATGAAATGATGGGAGAATTAACTGTTAAATGTTAGTGAATAGATAGTAGAATTTACTCTCTGTGAATAAAAAGATAGAAGAGTTTTTATTTTAGTCCAAAATAAGGGATTTAATTTGCTTGCAAGTAAATAACCACATAATAGTGTTATAATATCTGATTTGGTGATGGTTTTATATTCTTGTAGTATTATTAAGCATATTATGATAAAAAAGCCAATATTTTATATCCGATTGTGATACTGAAGAAACAAATCTTTTAAACTCTTTTTTTTTGTTAATCAGGAGAGGAATTCAGCTTTTTACCAGTAACACCAAGGGAATCAGAACAACGTGACACCCATGTCATGGTCAGTTATAACTGGGGTCATCAGAGTATAGTGAAGGAGATTTGTGGTCAGTTACGTAATAATGGAATCAAGGTGTGGATGGATATTGATGATATGCATGGTTCTACACTCCAGGCTATGGCTCATGCGGTAGAGAAGGCGGACATTGTCTTAGTATGCTACTCACAGAATTATAAAAACAGTGATAACTGCAGGGCAGGTAAGATTATGAGATAATCAGATTATCTAGAAATAGGTCTTTTTAGGGCTGTTCAATTTTAAATCATCTGTGGAATCATTTATTTTTTTGTGGGTATGAATTTTTGTGAATTAAGGAAAAATTTCATTTTCATGGATATTTAATTTCGTGGTTTGAACAAATTTGAATACAAGCTTGTAGAAAATTTATATTTCATTGAACATTGAAATTCGTAGTTCACCTGTGTCCACGAATTTCACAAATATTGGTGTCCTGGCAACCAATAAAAATGAATTCACAGTATTTGGTTCCAAGGTAAGACATGTTTGTAATGGGATAGTCTATGGGGCTATGAAGCCAATTTTAGAATTTTGTTCACACTTACATTTTCACTTTTTAAAATTATCACATCTACCAGTAGTTGAAATTTAAAAAGTCTGTCCATGCATTTTTGAATTGAACAACCTCAGTCCTCAGGTCATATATGCCTCACAGCAGTTTTATGAACAATTATAATACTGATCTAATTATTTCAATCACATTATGATATAATTTGTATGCATGAAATGTTAAGATGTGGTATAATTGCCAATGAGTCAACTCCCCACAAGGAAAATTTAACAACTATAGGTAACTCACTGTATGGCCTTCATCAATGAGTAAAACCCATACCACAAAGTCAGTTGTAAAAGGTCTCCTATTTTTTTATGATTCTCAAGAGCCTCATTCTTTAATATAAAATTAAAAATCTAATTTTTTTTCTAACCTACATTAGAATATTAATAAAAAGAAGATGAGCATTAATCTTAAAATATATTTTAATGAAGACAAAAGAACCGTGCATTCTGTAAGCAGGACATTTATCAATCATCTAGCTTCCATCTATAATATCTAGCATTGCATGTTTACTAACCCAAAAGCAATTATTGCCAATTTAGAAATTGTATGTTCAAAGAAGTTAGTTTTATACAGATTTCACTGTACTTTATTTCTGTTTACAGAGGCTGAGTATGCTTTCCAACTGAAAAAGAAAGTAATCCCATTAAAGATGGAGAAAGCCTACAAAGCAGATGGATGGCTTGGGTTTATTATTGGTGCCAAATTATTTTATGACTTCAGTGGAAAATATCCATTTGAAAAGAAAATGACAGAGCTGATAAATGAAGTTCAGAGTTCATTACAAAGTATGAAAGGTGTCACCATCCAAGTGCCAAATGCAGAGGTCCAAGTTCAAGTTAAAGTAAGTATGTTTTATTGTAGAATGATCTGGATAGAGCATTCCTTAATTCTTTTTTTGCTTCATTTTCTAAACCATTTTTCTCTGTTGTTTATTTATTTTCTCCATTATTCCCAATACTTTACTTTTCTACATTTGAAAATGCCTGTACCAAGTCAGGAATATGACAGTTCTTGTCCATTCGTTTTTGATGCGTTTTGTTATTTGATTTTGCCATGTGATTATGGACTTTCCGAATTGTTTTTCCTCTGAGTTCAGTATTTTTGTGATTTTACTTTTTATCTTTAATACTCAATTATTTTCTATTCTTTTTTTTTCATAATTTTCTCCATTTCTTCTACACATCTTTGCACATAGAATCCAATGTGAACCCTAAGTCTTCACAGAGTTTTGTTTGATGAATTTTTGTTTAATTCAACATCTGTCTCTGTTTAATCTACTGGCTGAAAATAATCATGGTATTGTTTTTACAGCCACAACAATCAGCATCATCAACATCAGCTGCAGTTGCATCATTACCTGTGCCTAGAACAAAGTCATCAGATGTAGAGAAAGTAAAGAAATGGTCACCGCAGCATGTTGGAAAATGGCTGGATAAAAATCAGTTACCAAGGTATTTATGTATATAGCAAGTGAGATGTTTTGCAAGCGATAAAACCAGGTTAAATCCACCATTTTCTAAATGAGAAAATGCCTGTACCAAGTCAGGAAAATGACAGTTGTTGTCCATTCGTTTGATATGTTTGAGGTTTTGATTTTTTCCATTTGATTAGTGATTTTTGTTTCGATTTTCCTTAGAGTTCAGTATTTTTGGGATTTTATTTTTCACCTGCCCAAGATTATTAGAGTAAAATCTTACTGTAGGAATAAGAGCGTAAATGAATTCACCTTGTCCATTTTTCTGTACATCCTACAAATATTTTCATCCTATATTTCTCAAAAACGACCTGAAGTAACTTTATATTTGTTAAGCAGCAATTATTAAGCCCTGACCTATTAGATAGAAAGTACCTGTTTTCTATACTTTGAAATTTTAAATATGGTGAATTAATAAAAAAAATTACTACTATACACAATGACTTCATATAAGGGCAGTAGCTCAGTAGTAATAACTTAATTTCTTTTTCTTAATATATACAATAACATGAAGGTGTAAGCTTAGCACTGCATGTCTGAAATGGAAAATGCCCAACAAAACTAATTTAATAATTTTTAAAACAAGCATCCTGAGTTAGATGCTTCACAATTGGAAATTGGTAGAGCAGGTGCACCATTGTTAAGTTATTCAAAAAGATTATTTCAATGAACAGGAAAAGATTCATGAATAAGTATTGATGTACAAATCTAACGTTTAATCAAATTTGAGGATATGTAGTCAATACTTGGTCAAAAGGGAGGTAATTTGAATCTATATCTATTCTTTTCCTTCTTAAACCAGATAAATCTATGTAAGTATGCATATGAAAACCTAAATAATGAGACCTCCACCTCTTATTTACAAATTAAAAAAAAAGACTTATTTGATGAACCATATGGAAATATATGTCTACAGAATACTAAATTTTATGCTGGTATTTTTAGCATTCAAGCAGCACAACCCAAGCAATTTATCTATGCCTTACTTATTAATTCTATATACAACAGTTTATTATGAGACTCTCTTATTAGTCCCAGACATCTATAACCACAAGTCTGAAATTACTTATATATTAGAAAGAGGTCACATGTAAAGGTGGTACAATTGATATAAATTTTGTTTTGTGATCAGTGATAAAAATAAAAGAAATTGCTATCGTATTTTTTCAAAATTTTCATAATATTTTATTATATTTTGACAGGAATTTACTGGGAAGATTGAGTGGACTAGAAATAGCTTTCTTACATGTTTTAGTTCAAGAAGTGAGTAATATTACAATTTTGAATTTAGAAGTCTTATTGAAATACTGTTAACCAACTAATTTTCTTAAGACATTTATTTTTCACAACTTTTGCAGGTAGAAAAATAACATGAATAAAAATTGTCAGAATATATTGAACTTGAATTTTCCTAATTTATCTTCATCAAGCAAATTTTACAATATTGAAAAATTTAAACTTTGCAAAAAATGGATTAGAAGGGTCTAAATGCGAAATAAAGTAAACGCAAAAATAAGTTGGTTTACACTGTAATCAACTGTTTTTATCAACAACTTTTTGTCAGCATAGTAGTATCTGTCATAATTTTTTTTAATAATTGTTTATTATTAAAATCTTGCTTATATTTTATAAACCAGATATTACAAGTTCATACAATTTTAGAGCTAAAAAGTGCTGATTAGAATTTTTTATTTCACATTGATACAGCATTTGAATTTTTTATGCCCCACCTACGATAGTTTTTGTTCAAGGTAGTTTCTGATGAACTTGAAACTTAGTACACATGTTCCCTTTGGTCTGATCTTTCTATTTTTAATGCCAAATTAGATTTTTACCCAATTTTAGGGTCTGTTGAACATGGAAAATGATAGTGCAAGTGGGGCATCCACGTACTTTGGACACATTCTTGTTTTCTTAAGTGACTGTATAAATATCAGAGATTTCTGGTTAATGTGAACAGGAATTAGATTAAGCAACAGACCATGCAAGTCTAAATAAGTCCTTTCAGTAATTATAAAGACTAAAATATATATCTTATATTATTTTTGTTTTCATCACAAATTGTATTTTTAATGTGGTTTGACATCTAGATAAATAACACCCTCTACATATTATTTATCTCTTTCAGTCACCTGATGTATTTTACAAGACCATTGCAGATCAATTGAATGTAAAAGACATTTTAACAATGGCCAAGCTCAGATTTGCTATGGAGGCACTAGATGTTAATATATAGGATAATACATGAAAGACTTGAAATACAGATTAAAGTTCATAACATTTGGAATTTGAAGTAGACGCTAGACAGATATATTTCTGGAGTAGCTGATTGTGAGAAAAATTACTGTGGATTCATTTATATTCGTTGGCACCAATTTCCGTAGATTAAGGAATATAGTAATTTCAGCAATATGTGTTTTCCTGCATTTACCATTTATAATCTATATAATATGGGGAAAAAAAGGTACTTAAAATTATAGTTCTCCTTTACCAACAAAATCAATGAAATTGGTATCCCACCAAAATAATGAATTCCCAGTACAAGAGAATAATTTGTAATGGTGAAGGTTCATACGAGTTGTTAGTATCTGTATTAACTCTAATTAATGTGATTTGTTTTTAAAAGGATTCTTTTATTTGTTTATACTCTTAATTCTTGCCCTATAAGAGATATTTTTACATTTTATTTGTGTTAAAGATATAAATAAAGTTCTTGACAATCATTAGTACTGAATATATAAACACTTGAAGCATATTGTTTTATAAAATAAAGAAAATTTTGCTGATGTAGATTTCATTAGGGAATGACTGTAATAATTTTTCTGTCTACTGTGGATTCATTATTATTCGTCTCGTCCTGAATATGCATGAAATATTTACCACTGGACGTTAAGCAACCAACAATCAATCAATCATTATTATTCGTTTGATATCAATTTTCGTGGATTTTGTGGGTAAATGTGAACCACGTAATTATCAACTAATGACAATTTTTCTATAGGCTTGTATGCAGACTTCCACAAAACCATGAAATTAAATATTCACAAACGTCTAAGTTTTCCTTAACCCAAGAAAATTGGAGGACTTTGGGTAGAAAACTTTCGTCAAAATTTGCTTGGCTTGTATGATGTGTCAAATATAGAAGGTCTGGAACAACTGCATGCAAGCTCATTTCGGAGCCTTTTATAGCATTAAGTTTGAAAAATGAATTGTTTACATGTCCATAGATACAAAAAAAAAATGATGTCATGTTTCTATGACGTAATTAAGATTAACACATTATTGATCTACAGTTGTATCATGGGCAAAGATATAATCATATTTGTATATTGGTCTGGTGATTTATATTCATGCCTATCATGAAAAGTCTTTATTTATATTCTATCAAAAATATGATAATCTTTTTATTTATAATCTTCATTTTAAAAAGTGTTATACAATTTTTATACTCAAAACTATGTTTTATTTTTTATTAATAAAACCTATATTTTTATTTTGTGTATTTTATTTATCTTCCATGAATGAAGTTTACTTTGCATAACATAAAAATAAGACAATTTGTATGATTGTCAATGAGACAGCTCCAGGAGTTAAAAAATCCACTAGCTCGACGCCCGGTACTACATCATTTAGGCCTTGGGCAACCGAAACTTGTTTCCCAATATGCCCGTCGGACTAGTAACAAAAAATTCTTGGCGTTTCTAAAATAGAAAGGGGAAAATCCCCTCATCACTATTCTATCGATCTTAGCCAATCAGATTCGACTACTTCATCAGGGATTCCCAGAATTTGAACTAATTTTTTGTTTTAAAATAGAACAAGTAACTCGGGGTGGTCCAGTACTTTCAATATCGATGTGTCAGTACAGGGGATATTGTAAATTGCTTATGCAACCTGATTGTGCCTCCTTCTGAATAATTTATTGCAATATAAAGGTGAATCCCTTTTGACAGCAGAAACCTGACTTTTGTCAGATATAAATTTGTAACATGTTCACATGTTATGGACGCCATTTTGTTTTTGTATTATACCCATGTATATCAGTGGTCAAGACTTGAACCATCTTGGGATTTGTTCAACTCATTATTACAGAATTTTCAGTGAATATTCAATTATTGATTAATTGAATATATCTGCTAATGGGATATTTTCTGACATAATTTTTGGGTAATCAATTTGCAAAAATCTACTGTACAACAGATAACAACTGTTAAGTTTATAGAATTCATGCTTATTGCAGCAAATTACAGTCATTTGCAGACCAAGGTGACAAAAGACTCCCACACTACCCTCAATGCTGTGCAAATTCATACTTTATTGGGCCTTGATGAGTCTTTTGTAGGCAAAACCTGCGTCTGGCGTATAAAAATTATAAATCTGCTATCTTTGATAAGTTTTTGTCTCGCCTTGACGGATTCAAAAAGCGAGACATAGCTATGCTGTTTACGGCATCGGCGTCGGCGGCAATGACGGTGTCAACAATGTATTAGTTTGTGATTAGGTCAGTTAATGGGGAATCACTAGTGGTAGGTCAATGATATTTGGTAAGCAAATGTATAAGCATATGGATATCTCATTTACATGGATATTATTTGGACCCACCCCTTCAGTCATGGTCGATTGAATTTGAAACTTTTGCTTAGTTTACATGTATTAGTTTGTGATTAGGTCAGATTATGGGGAATCACTAGTGGTAGGTCAATGATATTTGGTATGTAGTTGTATAAGCATTGGTATATTTCATTTCCATTGAGATTATATAGCCCTTCCCCTCAGTCATGGTCTATTGACTTTGAAACTTTTGCTTAGTTTACATGTATTAGTTTGTGATTAGGTGACAGTTTAAGATAAACCATTAAAAGGATATTTGGCATTTGCAAGAGAGGGACGAAAGATATCAAATGGACAGTAAAACTCATTAAACTAAAACAAACTAACAACGGCATGGCTAAAAATGAAAAAAACAACAACAAACAACAGCACACATGACATAACATATAAAACTAAAGAATAAACAACACGAACCCCACCAAAAAACTAGGAGTGATCTCAGGTTCTCCGGAAAGGTAAGCAGATCCTGCTCCACATGTGGCACCCGTCGTGTTGCTTATGTGATAACAAATCCGGTAAATAGTCTATTTCGGTAGGTCACATTCATGAACGGAAAGGGGATTGTAGTTACTACGTAATGAACATATCCGATATCATTTGTGAAACGGTTATTCCATAACGGTCAACCAACTCGTGATGGCGTCCGTAAAATTTACAAAGGGATGCAAGTTTCATTGCCATGGAGATTATATAACCCCACACCCTCATTATGGTTCATTGGCCTTGAACTTTTTACGTAGATCACAAGTTAATGTTTGTGTTTAGGTTTGTTTAAAGGGAATGACTTTTCAGTGTGATTTCAGTGGTATTTGGTATGCAGTTGTATTAGCACTGGCATATATCATTTCCATGGAAATTGTTTAGCACTGTACCTTCAGTCATGGTTCATTGACTTTGAATATTTGCATTACTTACATATTAAAGTATTGCTATTTTAATTTTAACATTTGCATTATCAAAATAACAAATAGGCGCGACATATCTCTGTTTTAACAGTTTAATTATAACACCAATGGGTTTATGTCACTACTGGTGGAGGTTTCCTCCCCGTTGCTACCACAGGCCCAGTAGTCGGCACTTCTGTGATGACATGAATAATCATTGATATGGTAATATGAATAAGTTAACTGTTTACAATGTTTTGAATTGTTCGTAAATCGTAGGATTTTTTCTACCCCGGGAATATATTACCTTAGCCGTACTTGTGAAACTCTTTTTTTGTAATCCTTAATCTCTTCAATTTTGACTTTATTTGAACTTTTAACGTTTTTAACGGCACTGATGAGTCCTTTGTAGACAAAACGTGCATTTGACGTACACAATTATTAGCCTGGTATCTTTTTTAAATTAGTTTTTTAAAGTTATTATACTAATCTTATAAATACACCTAGAACATGCTATGTTGATACTATGAGAGCCGTAAAGAGAAAGTTTACAATTAAGATTTTTATATTCGAATTAGTATAATAAATTTTCATAGGATAGACTTTTAATGCAAAGACAAAATAAGAAATAATGTTCTATTAACAAAAGAATCCATGGTTAAAAATAAGAAATTACACTATTAGATATTTATGAACATGTTAACCGTGGTGTAGCTTTTGGCGTTGGTGCTGCTTAAAGTAAACACTTTTCAGTCAATCATGAACAGGTAGGTTACGTTTCCAAAGATCTTTTTAGAGTACATACAATCTAAAACTCTTTCATCTTGCAATATTATTACAACATTAGATTTTTCTACACTTGACACAAGTATTCCGAATTCCAAACTACATGACAAATTGAAAGAATTTTCATAAAAAAATTATGGCCAGCGTAGATACAAGTATCTTGTCTTAGGGAGAGATACATTCTACTTTGTAAAAAAATCACTCTGAAACTGAGATTATCAAGATGCTTGATTTCTTGATTGACAACATATTTGTTACGTTTGGAGGACGTGTTTTTCAACAAACAATCGACATTCCCATGGGAACAAACTGTGCCCCTCTTCTTGCCGACCTGTTCTCCTTTATTCATATGAGGTTGAATTCATACGGGAACGTATTGGGAAGAAAGGAAACAAGTTAGCAGTATCCTTTAACTTAACTTTCCGCTATATAGTGATGTTCTGTCACTAAATAATTCGAAATTAGGTGACTATGTTGAACGCATATATCCCATCGAACTTGAGATAAAGAATACAACAGATACAGTTAAGTCTGCCTCATATCATGCCTTACATCTAGAAATTGACAATGAAGGTCGGTTGAAAATAAAACATGACAAAGTTATCAAAGGTACCAGGATTATAATTTAGTACGCCAGACAAAAGAGATGATTTCAGCTTCCCAATTGTGAACTTTCCATTTCAATGTAGCAACATTCCAGCAGCGCCTACATACGGAGTATATATCTCCCAGTTGATTCGATACTCCAGTGCTTGTATTTCCTATTATGATTCCTTGATAGAAGGTTGCTGCTCACAAGGAAGTTATTAAACCAAGAGTTCCAATTTGTGAAGTTGAAATTATCCTTTCGAAAGTTTTCAGGACGCTATCACGAGTTGGTTGACCGTTATGGAATATCCGTTTCACAGATGATAGCGGGTAAGTTCATAATACCGTAATTAAAATCCCGTCCCCTTTTCCCGAATGCGACCTACCGAATTATACTTATTACCGGATTTGTACTACCACGAGCAACACGATGTGTGCCACATGTGGAGCAGGATCTGCTTACCCTTCCTTAACACTTAAGATTACCCCAAGTTTTTGGTGGGATTCTTATTGCTCAGTCTTTAGTTTTCTATGTTGTGTTTGGTGTACTATTATTTGTCAGTTTGTCTTTTTTCATTTTTAGCCATGTCGTTGTCAATGTTTTTTCTACTTATGAGTTTGAATGTCCCTCTGGTATCTTTCGGCTTTCTTTTAAGCGGATTCCTTTATTTTTTTAAACCAATTTGTCATAAAACTCCAAGGCGCAAATGAGATATTTTAGTCTGTCCGGTTGTTACATATTTTGATTAAAAAAATTCACTGATTCTTATCGACTGGTACATAAATCTATTTTTTACACGTTCAAAGAACCAGAAAAGTCAAGTCTTGTTTGTAGGTCATTTAATGACATATAAGTTATCATTTGGCCTTTAGTTGACAGCTACGTCATTAACAAACGTATATCATTGTTTTTATATTGAGCACATGATTTAAATGTATATCTTTACCAATCATATGATGCCTTTATCAATAACTTTTATCATAATTGTGATATCAAATACGTAATATTCTTTTTATGTATAACCTTTATTATCACAATGTTATACGATTTTTATTCATTGATATTTGAAAATTTATTCATACACCTTTTTCCTTGTTCTAATTAGCCCTCCCCATCCCCAATACATTTTTTTTCTAAAAATATCCATCACTTTGTGTAAAAGTTGAAAGCAAAGAAAAAAAAACCAGATTTTAGAAATGAAATCTGTTAATTGCAGTCAACAAACCTAATGGTTAACGTCCTTTCTAGTTAAAACATAATAACCTACTCTTGTTTATTTCAAATGTTTCTGCTAATTTAAAAAAAAAATGTTTCAATATTACAATGAAACGTATGATGCATATTTTCATTTATCATATGCATAACAATCATTTTTCAAATTAAAATTCTACTAAATGAAGTTCAACTTTGGTTCATTTTCTTTTTGTGTTCAAAGATCGGTAATTCCGTAGAAGTTGAAAATAATATGGAGCGTAAAATAATCTGTCAAGTGAAATGAACGGTATTTTTAGTTCAGTGGTTGTCGTTTGCTGGTAGTTTGCTGTTATGTGTGAGCCAAGGCTCCGTGGTAAATGTCGTACTTTAACCTATAATTGTTGACTTTTCATACATTGCGACTTGGATGGAGAGTTGTCTCATTGACACTCATACCACATCTTCTTATTTCTATTTAAAAACTAGATATCAACAGGTTTATCAAATGTCTCTATACTATTCTTATTTTTCATAACAGATTGCAGACGTCAGCTTACATCAGTTTTGTTGGTGATGCTCGTATTACGAAGTCTCTACTTTCTTACGTATTGTTTTGATGACCTGTTTGTCATTTGGTTCTATTTTGTTTTTTTGCCATGTCGTTGTCAATTTCTCTTCGACATCGTGAGTTTTTAATGTCCCCTTGGTATCTTCCGTCTATTTTTAAACAATGATTTGTTTTTAGATATGATGCATGTAGTTAATACATGACATTTTTATTTTATCACAATTAATGCGATTAAGTGTGACATTTATAGAACATTATGTGTTTTTTAATAACTCTTGATTTTGAACGTTGCTAATTTCTCTTGTTTCTGTGAATTTGTAGGGTGGTTTTTAGTTTGTTATATTTTTACAGCCTATCAAATTAAATTCAAGGTGTACTTTTCGGTATCATCTTGTAAATCTTTTTCAGCTCTTTTTACCTAAGAGAATGTCAGTGATACTTGATATAATTAAGGCTATCTCAGATACAAAAGAGATGCAAAAGGTACCAAAGGGACATTCAAACTCATCAGCAAAAAAAAAATTGACAATGCCATGGCTAAAACAAAGACCAACATAAAAACAACAATACACAAAACACAATACGGAAAATTTAAGACTGATCAACAGAAACCCCAACAAAAAACCGGTGATGATCACAGGTTCTGTGGAAGCGTATGCAGATCCTGCTTAACATGTGCCACCCGTCGTGCTGATCATGTAAGTACAAACCCGGTGATAAATCTAGTTCGGTTAATCACATTCAAGGAAAAGGGTACCTCTGAAATGTCAAAATCGAAGTTTTGACATGATGTATGTCAATAAGTATTCATAACCGTATATCTACTATACATATATAGTTTTGTTTTATGTTATCAGGAAAATAGAATGAATGTTAGTAACAATTTCTTTTTATAAAACACTGTACCGAAAATTTCTCATCTGAAACTCCTAGATATAACTTAACAAATATTTGTTTCTTAACTCAATAATGAGACACAATTTACTTTTTCTTCCATTTGTTAATACAGCTGTAGTGTCATGATTTATAATAAAATATATACTTGTTTTTTTTTAAATCTCTGACTGGTCATTATTGTTAATGTTTGGAAAGGTTCAGTCTATTTTATCGAATTATAAATATATGTATTTACGCAAGCAAAATACGTTATCAATATATCAATTGTTATATAAGGCATATACATGTATCAGTAATTTTTCAAATAGACGGATGTAATACCATATACGGAGAACAGGTATGAGTTGTAGAATCGTGGGAATTGTATCTTAATAACCCATTTAGCCATGGCGTTGTCAATTGATTTTCGACTTATGAGTTTCAAAGTCCCTTTGGTACATTTCGCCCTTCTTTTACCTCTCCTTTACCTTACAGATTAAATTCAGTGTTTCGTGTAAAGTATTTTTAGATCTGTGTTTCATTATTTGGTAAATGTTTTGATCACCTTTTAGTTTAATATGAGAATACTTAGGTAATCTCAAGTTCAGCATTTGTAAACATATTGAATTTTTTCACTTAAATATTTGACACAGTTAAGGTTAACTCTATATGTTTTTTTCGTCGAAAACCATTTATCCTAATTTCCCTAATAATCCTATGGCAACGATTTCTACCTGCTTTTTATTTTTATGACATAATTCTCAAATATTTTGGAGAAAAGTTAAAATAAACGTTGTCCATTATGAAGGTATCGACAGTCATAATCCGTTTCTAGATCAAAACTTGTTTTATGACATTGTCCTCACTATTCTTTGTTTTGTTTGCCAATTAATCACTATTGTTGGTTATGTCTTTACTTTTTTTTCATTATTTTCTCTTCTGTAACCCTTATCCAGACCCTCCTATATAATAGGGGGAAAACCAATAAAAAGTAAAATAACAAAAATGCTAAACTCCGAGGAAAATTCGAAACGGAAAGTCCCTATTCAAATGGCAAAATCAAAGGATAAAACACATCAAACGAATACACAAAACTGTCATATTCCTGACTTGGTACAGGCATTTTCAAATGTAGAAAATGGGGGATTGAACCTGGTTTTATAGCGCTAAACCTCAGTCTGATGACAGTCGCATCAAATTCCCAGAAGATATTCTGTAAATGACTTCTTTTATATCAAACCGGGAAGGAATTTGTTTTTAAATTGGTCCAGAACTGCAATTTCCCATCAGAAGATTGCTTCCGTCGTTTCTAAACTTAAAATATTCATTGCATTGACTTGTATGAACTTACAAATAAATGATAAAATATTCCAAGCTTATAATTTGGAATAACGGGTGCTCGCGTAGTCTACGTACGACTCATTAGTGGCACAGTGGGAAATATAGTTTCAAAATATTACCTCCAACGTCAAAACTGACAACTTGATCTATTCAATGTTGGTTTCATTTTAACAAGGACGTTATTAATTATGCATTCACAAAACAAAAACGTTCTGAAAAATAGTAACAATAAATATGAGGTAAAAAAAACAACAAACAAAACATCATTTCCAACGGAATCGATTGATATTCAGAAAAGATTAACACGTTTGAAATTTAGTTACTAATAATCAACTGTAAACGTTGAACGTAAATAGACCGGAAAGATCTCAATACATGTGCAGAAATCGAGACGAACTTTTCTTAAGATTGTATAAAAAGAGTAAAAATCTTTGAAGGGATAACCTACTTACTTAAAACTATTTATCTTTAATTTTTTAAACTGCACAGACACAATTTTTAAATTGTTAAAATCACGAAATGACAATATTCTTATATTGAAAGTTCACGTGACAATATCAGACCGGTGTACTAGAAAACTTGTATCATTTCGGAAATTGTAACATGCCAAGGATTATATACGGGATACTCTGAAATGTGTGATCTGAAGGATCTTTAGATTTTGTATGTATATGATTTGTCCAATTTCTTTTATCAATGTGCAGCAAAGTTTATCATTTTTAAAATTTCAATTTCATAAGCTTCTAACACATTTATCTCGATAAACAATGAACGCAACAAATCGCGTATTTTCATGTTTATTTGTAATTACAGAGTTTATGGCAGGTGTTCAAATAGTCCGTTTCTATGTTTTTGTTGAAGTTCAGTGTTTCTTGTGTTCCGTTGCTTTCCTCTTATAGTTGATGTGTTTCCCTCGGTTTTAGTTTGTAACCCTGATTTGTTTTCGATTCATTTATGCATAACTATTGAACAGCGATATACTACTGTTGCCTTTATTTCTCATAGAAAAAGATTTTGAATTTTGTGTAGAAATAACTTTTAGTTAGCATCGTCAACGGCATTATTTTACCGTGACTAAATGATTTTCAAGACTTTGCCATAAAAAGAGTGAATTTTCTATTGTTATCGGTCATCACTTTTGCTTTTGATTCACACTAAACTGCCTATAATCATCGACACACTCTCACGATAAGGCAATCAACCAAAATCAAGATTATGACAGAAGGCTCATACGTGCAAGCATTGCGTGAACCGGATCGCTTTTCTGGATTTATCTTCATCAGGAACGACCAAATCTTGATAATTCGAAGTCAGGGATATAAAACATGTAAAAATAAGAATATGTAATTTGTCGAGACATTTGTGCACTGAAAAACACAGATGTTGAGTTAAATCAACAAATTATAGTCTATAATTGACAGACTATTTGTGAAATAACAATTTAGTCTAAGATGCATGATTTTTTTTAATTACTTGTGATTGGCTTTGAACTAGCTGCCACTAACTACAAGTACTCTCAGATCTGTACTTAGTGTTTTTTTTGTTGTTGTGATGTACAAGTACCCGGTAACGTCCACTCTGTGTTTTTGTTAGAGTATTTCTATTTGTATCCATCTGATGAGTTATGCCTTTTTCAACTGATTTTTATAGTTCGTTCTTATGTTGTACCGTTACACAACTGTCCCAGGTTAGGGGAGGGTGCGAATCACTCTAACATGTTTAACCCCGCCATATTCTGTATGTATGTGCCTGTCCCAAGTCAGGAGCCTGTAATTAAGTGGTTGTCGGTTGTTGAATTGTTACATGTTTTTTTTCGTTCATTTTTTTGTACATAAATTAGGCCGTTAGTTTTCTCGCTTGAATTGTTTTACATTTGTTATTTCAGGGCCTTTTATAGCTTACTATGAGATATAGACATTGCTCATTGTTGAAGGCCGTACGGTAACCTATAGTTGCTAATTTCTTTGTCATTTGATCTCTTGTGAAGAGTTGTCTCATTGACAATCATACCACATCTTCTTTTTTTATAGTTACACATAATACAAATTCATAGTCCCTCAGTTTAAAAGAAAACAAAACTACACGTACAAATTTAAAGAATACTAAAACAAATCATATCAAAGAATATAAAACGGGTAACATTAACGTTCTCAAAGTACTAAAATGCTAATATAAATTCATCCCTTTATTCCTTGTCATATCGCACGCTTTCATCCAATATAGATACCATGCAGAAATACTAAAACTAAGATAACTGAGTCTTTAAGGACCAGTGCATGTGTGTCACCTAATTTGTGTTTTGATATACTTTTGTAAGAATAAGAGTACCACCTGACCAAACAAGTCTTTAACTGCAAAAAAAAATAATAAAAAAATCCTATTTTTGTTTAACAGTAACATAACCAGACCCGTCAGGCGTTAGTCATTAATATGAATCTGGTTTTTTTTTTCAAAATGATGAGAAATATCGTTCGTGTAATTGAAATATAAAAATCTATTCTCATTTGACACTATGTTTTACAAAATTCTGTCAAATAACAGTAAATGCATGCTCAATTTTTGCGTGTGTATTCATTGCGTCAGTACAGGGTTGAAGAAAAAACAGCAATTAAGTAATAATTTTTCATCTAATTATAATGTAAGCATTCTTTTTCAGAATTGTTGGTTTGATAAATAAGTATATTTGCCTTCTTAGCCACAACAATTTAGCCAAACTTGGCCACATTCATCATTTAGGTATTTAGGTTAAAAAATGTGTCCGATGACCCCGCCTGCTAACCAAGATGGCCGATATGGCTAAAATAGAACATAATGGTAAAATACAAGTGTTGTCTATTATTTTAAAAACCATTATAAATAGAAAAAAATCTTACGGGGCAAAAATGTTCAGAATGTTGAGCTCTACCAATTGTCCATATACGGCAAAACTTTCAGGCAACTTCTTATAGGAGTTATTATCCTGAAATGACAAATTTGACCTTATCATCTTGAAAAATATGATAGATAGAGAGAAAATTTCAATTGCAAAAATGATCAGCAAAACAAGTTCGACAACATGCATAAATAAGTTTGATGATCGAAACCGTCAGTAGGCTCCTTATTAGAGTTATTGCCTTTTAATGGAGATTTTTACCAATTTTTTGCGTTTTCCCTTATATGATAAAAGTTATAAAAGATAGATAGACACTTTAAATCTTCAAAAAAATATCATCAAGGCAACATCTACTAACAAGTCAAATTTTGCCGATATAGATAGTAGACTGTTAATTTTTAAAGGAGTGATTGCCCTTAAATGAAGATTTTTGATAACCCTCTTTTGTGATTTGAGCAAACACTTAAGAAGATAGAGAGAAACTGAATAGACTCAATGATCATTATTATAAGATCATCAAAACAGAGATTTTTGTCATAAATAATATTCTCGTTTACAATGTTGGAGAGTGTCCTTTGTTAATTATGCATAGACCAAGGTGAGCGACACAGGATCTCCAGTGCCTTTAATTATTTATACATGTAGTTACAACTGAAAATACATGGTAATTTTGATAACATCTATCACCGTATTATAACATGTTGATGCAAAGGTATTCATTTCACTTCCCTGTCGTTTGTTTTTTAATACATTGTCTAAAATACATGTACATGGATACCACATCTTATAAATTGTCTTCAACGTATTATGTGTAATGGCGAACTTTTGGATACCACATAACATTAATATATATTATGTGTTCATATAAAATGTATGTTATTGGACAAATCAACTAACATGGTCGATATGTATAAAAATAGAACATAAGGGTATATGCAAGTTTTATCAATTATCCTAAATACCGTTAGAAATAGAGAAAATCTGACAGAAAACTAAAAAAAAGACAAAGAGAAACTTAAAAAAAAATATCGGCAAAAGAAGATCAACAAATAAATCTACATAGCAGAAATCGGAAGTCGCCTCCTTCTAAGAGTTTTTGCCAATTGATGATGATGTTTAAATTATATATTTTGTTATTTTTAACATAAGATCAGTGACTTCTTTATTATGTCCGCTTCATCAGTTCATATACTATAGATTCAAAGCTGGATGTATTGTGTATACACTTATCTTTTGTTAAAGAATCGTTTTTTTTTGGCTCTTTTAACTTTATGCATTGTTTGTTTGTAATCACATTGAAATTCAAGTGTAGAGTCCATATCTTCTTTTATTCATTTTTAAATAAACACAGATATGACTTAAATCTCTCCCTTCTTATCACTTTGTTGTCGAAACTGAATGAATAAAATTTTTTTTTTCGACATAATGTCAGAATGGATAAAAATAATATTGTGTCATATCTAAAAAAAAAACCAAAAAAACTCAATGATACACAAAGTCATTTTTTTAGCGGGCCAGCATCTTCGGAAACATTAGAGTGTTAACACAAACACCATGATTTTATTATGTTTATACATGAAACAAACGAATGTCAGTAAACACAATAAATCGATGGAAATAGAAAATAGAGTTTAACTGAAAACAATTTTTTAGTTGTTAATTGAGGGGCCAAAAAGTTCATGACGACCGTTAAGTAGTATTATATTGTACTGATATATTTGTATATGTATCTATATATATATAGCTAGTACTTTTATAATATGAAAATCGTTTTGTTTGCCAAAAAAAAAAGAATATTAAAATAAACGAATCTTATAAAAAGTATCAGTTATCCTAGGATTTTCTGTTTTTAGTTTAGCCTTTCTAATGAAGTAAAAAAAAATTAGGAAAAGGACATTTTTTGTCATATTTTTTTTAAATAAGCGAAGCTGACGACAATGCGCGAAGCAAAAATTCTGGAAGTTGAAGAGCACTGAAAATCAATATACAATCGCAAATAATTCAAAGTGCCATCATATGGTCCAAGATACCCTTTCATTTCAGATTGACAACAAAAGTAGCCGTTTTCTGTCATTCCTTAGTCCTCAGTGTAAATTTGGATATGTGATATGGCTTGTTTCGAAGCAGAGACATTCATACAAAAATTTGTTAGGTAAGAAGAGAAATGAGAAACCGCAAAAAGGCCCCATATGATGCCACTTAAGCAAGTGCAAATTCCTTATATTCACAAAGTTGAAATCTCCGAAAATTTCGTTCTTCACTAACATTTAATCCCTCCAAAGTTTTTAATATTTATCATACAGTCTGCTGCTCTTCTAAAAAACACAAATGGTTAAACTCATTCAATTACTAAAAATACCATCATATCCAATATCATTGCATACCGGATTTTTATGTCTACTTATAGTTTAGGTCCTCACTTTGAGGTCCTTTTGTGATATTGATTCAGAAATTACATCCGATATGGCATTCAGGGGGCCTCGGTGGCCGAATAATCTAGGTTGTCAAACTACTGTATCGCTAGCCTGTCAACACTGAGGTTGTGAGTTCGAATCCGGACTGAGTTAGGTGAGTTTGATGCCAATCTTAATTAAATACGATTGTCAGTTTTCCATCCGAAAGTCGATGATTCTCAAAGGGCACTTCGGCTTCATCCATCAATAAAAAGTGACCACCACAAAAAGCGCAATTGTGCTGAAAGTGGCGTTCAACAACAATCAATCATTCAATGATATGCAACTTTGAATGAAATGTTTTCAAATAAATGTTTACATTGCAAATAGTTATGTAATTAATAAAAAAAAAGAAGCTACAGTACCTTTTAATTAGATAAATCTTAACAAAATATTTTTTTTTTATTTCAGATTGAGTTTTCGTCATCACAAAACTTTGAGCAGTCATTTGTCTGAAGTACAGTTAATCATAACATGATTCAAAATAATAGTTTATAACAACGTGTTATTAAAAAAACAAAAACGATATATTTAAGACAATACTTCAATAAACGTACTAATCAACGCGAAGCTAGACTTATTAAAATGGGAGATTATAAATCTGTTCTAGTGAAGAACAACACAACAATCTATCAAGTGGAATTATTTGTCTATTCAAGATATGACCCACTATGTTGGTTGTCTTCTTTATCTAAAATTTTGTCACCAGGAAAATTCTATTTGTATCGCTCTGAAACTGGATTCAAATTTGAGATAAAAAAAGTATTACACCGAGAAAAGAAAACTGTGGTCTGTGTTAGGAAATGGATAAAGGACACCAACTTTACCGTTCATGATGACGACAATATAACAGAAACTGATTTAGATGATCATGTATTGGAAAAGTCAGTCTCAATTAGGAGGATCAACTTTAAGAAAGAAGCATCACTCAAAGAGGGAAAAAATCTTTATGAAATTCTGAAGCTTAACTTTGACGAAATTCGGCAATTAGACAAAAAAGAACAGGATGAGAAAATAAAAAAGGCTTTCAAACGGGAAATCAGGCGTTGGCATTCTGACATCGCAGGTGAACTTGGTGATAATGAATTGGTTCACGAAGTGATGGTAGCATATGATATCCTGCGAGATCGCTACAAGAGAGCTTCTTATAACAACAAGGCTGATCACAGCAAAGGATGGCTTTCAATTGATAGGTGGCGGTCAATTTTCTGGCCAGAATGTGACACACTCGTACAAAAAAATAATTACAGGAAGCGATTGCTCATGATGGCAATGTCACTTGGTATAGGTATAAGTGGATTGTTGCTAGCTACATCTGGGATTGGACTACCCGCTTTAGCGGCTTTAAGTGGAACTGTAGGCGCTGGTTGTTTTGGAGGGGGTGTTCAAAGTTTTTTAAGAACTACAAGTGTAAAGAGCATCGAACAAGGATGTGACACTAAGGACTATCTAAAAACCTTTGCTTTTGGATTTGCTGCTGGAGCAGTAACAGGGGGATCTGCTGTCGGAATAACTGCGGGTGTATCGAGTATCGGAAGCACTGCCACGGAAGCTGCCATTACACCATTAGTACAGTATACAGGCATTAGTTGTTCAAGTGCAATAGCAGGTGCTGCAGTTTCTGTTGCTGGAGACGCAGAAAAGAAATTTGTTGATAATGTTGACGTAACAATGAAGCAGGTTATTTGCCATGCAGGAATAGGGGCGGTTACTGGTAGTCTTACAGGTGCAGCTGTTTCGGCAGTTTCTAGTTTCTTCCCTGTTATAAGGTCTAGTGGTGGAGAAAGATTATTTCCACAAATAAAAAAAGTAACCGTATTGACGGGAGAAAATGTTATCAAAAAGACGACTGGTAGAATTTCTACGGCTTCTCTTACATCAGTAGCAAATTTCGTTGAGGAAAGATTGGATGATGAGCAGGAAAATCGTCCAATAGGAAGTCATCTAAAAGAAGCTGGTAAAAGGTTAATTTCAAACGTCATCTTAGATACAGCTACAACTGCATGTACTGTCGTTACGGAAGCTTCTATTCATAATCTTAAGCAAAGAGGGGATACTACCGATGCATATGATTTATCTGAAAGCCAAGACAAAAAAATCAGACATGGTGTTGATCGGCATAGCCACAAGTTACACAACGAGAGCGGCAGGGAAACTTATGTCAATATACAAGAACCAAAAGTTTCAATTACTGATGAAGATAATTCATCTGAATGCCAAGAGAAAAAAGACAGATATGGGGTAGACCGAAATGTCCACAAATCACAATTTCAGTTGACTAAATTGAATCTTAAAACCGGATCCGGATGTAACCCCACCCCGCAAACAAAAATCATAGAAAATACCACAGTCAATCCTAACATGAAAGAACTTGAAGATTACAGCACAATTTGTTCCCGATTCAGATATATTGCCGACGGGTCCTGGATATCAAAAATGATCGTCGAATTCAAATTTAACGGAATTTCACAGATAAAAACTGTGCGAGAAAGTGGGTCCAGTTTAGAACTACCGATAGATGCAGAAGATGTCAAAGTTCATTTCAAGGTGTTGCGATTTTTGCTTACATGGTGTGACGTGAAAAAGTGGGATCGATTGAAAAAAGTATGGCATGAAGAACCGCATATATTTTCATATAAAAGTCCTCCAGAACAAAGAACATTCACTCTTAGTGGGCCACTCTACTTTGAGGGTGTCATAAATGTTACAAACGAAAATCATGACGAAGTTTATGACATGTGATTTCTTTGAAACGTTGACAAAAGTTATATAATCAAAAATAGTAACACACTTATAATAGGTATTTAAATATAAGGTAAATCACGTATATTTTTTGCGACTATTTTGGCAACATTCTTTTATGAGCAGAGGCTAGTACAACGATGAATATTTTAAGTGTTGTTCTATGGAAACATGTATTACTGTTATCATATAATCGTAGTGCCGGCGTCCGCTCATGTGTAAGAAGGATCAAACAAAACACATGTTTTAAATTTTAAGCCTGGTATCTATCAAATGAGTTTTAACAACTTAATGTTCTATTTCTTTCTTTGCAGGAGCTAATAGTACTATTATACAGTCGACGCTGATGTTGCGTGTGCAGACGCGTGTTTATGGTAAATTCAGGCGAGGAGGGTTTTTGTTTTAATCTAATTCTATCAAAAATCTTACTTGAACCCAGGTTCATTACCACCACAAAATAGGACATATTGGCATTAAAGTCATTCATATTAAATAAATACCTAACAATTCCCTTTCTTGATATAAAATGCAAGTACATGTATAGTTAGTTTTTCAATACCACCGTCGTCGTTATTTACCTTTTATCATTAGAAATAGATTAAATGTTCTCAACAAAAGAATACTATTTCTTTTGATGTAAGACTTTAAACGACAGAGCATACATACATTTTCGATTATCATTCCTTAATTCTGTCTGAAAAACTGTTTCTGAAAAATAATATTGTTATGACTTGCAAGCTTTTAACTAGCCATTAAATAAAAATGAACTTCGATGTTTGCAATAAAATACTGCAGGTGGTACCTTTAGAATATTTCGACTACCAGGAAAATATTCAAATAAATCATTCGATCCTCCTTTATTGAATCTTACTAAAACAGAATCTCGTTTTGTCAAAATCTCTGATAAGTCGAGTTATTTTGCTTACCAATTAAGATTCCTTTTGTTCAATGCAACGCTCATTATGATGAGTTTAACTCGGTAGAATGAAAATCTTGTTTGATTCGAAATCTCGGTTACCTTGTAGAGCTTATTGTTGTCGACATCTATAATGAAAGATTTAATAGATCCATGTAAAAAAAATCTTTGAAATATGTAAAGTCATTAAAGAAAAAGATAACAACTACATACACTGTCGATGCAGATTCGAATATGAATAACGTCTTCATCTTTAACATATCAGATTGAAAGTATAAGATACAAGCTCTCGACCTCGGATGAATGGAAAAGTTTTGTGAATGGTCACTTCGAGTACGACTTAGTGTACATTGACATTATTTCATAACAGCAATCTCGTTGATCTTAGACATATACAATTTGTGTGATTGTTGCTTTGACCTGTAGTCCAGGCTTAAACCATTACCTCTTTTCCGCCAATGTGCTGTTTGGAAAGCTTGTTTTCTTTATTTTCGCATTGAAATCATCAACTTTTGTACTTCCTGTCATAGCACTGCAACTTTTGTATGTGAAAAGAGTGTTTTGAATATCATTTCACTCTCAAGTTTTTGCCATGGTGTTTATTTTCGACTTATGCGTTTGTATGTCCCTTTAATATCTTTCGCCTCTAGTTAACGTCTTATACTTTTTTTACTCAATTTGAAAGTTTACTTGATGGAAACAAGATATTTAATAAAATACAAAGGCGACCTTTTTTTTTAAATATATTTACATTCACACTATTGCTAAAACTCAGGCTGGTGATACACATTATTATGGAGTGAATCGTTGCCAAATCCCATTGCTCCGAGAAGTATTTTTCTTTTTTATTGTTTGTCTGGTTGTTTTTTTGTACAGTTCACATAAGAAAAGGTATGTACTTCGGGATCAATATTTGTTCAATATAGATTCCTCATTTTCATAAAACTCTTACAAAAGATTATAAAGTGGTTCTCATTTTAAAAATTTCAAGCACTCAGATATGATTATCAGTTATCTTATTTTCTAGTTAAAAAAAAACATTGTTAAATGAAAATGAATGTACTGGTCAAATAATTTTTTAATTTCTGTGTTTTTACGATACGGAATTGTGCACACCAAGAATGACAAAATGTCCAAGAAACGCCGCATGCACTTATTTACATGTTTAATCAGCGTTTTCTACTAAACGTTCATTTACTGCAATTACGCTAACGTGGGCAAAGTTGAAAAGTCGAAAGTCAACCAAAACAAACATGAGCTTACCTTCTGATGGTTATTTAGAAAAAAATTGCGCGTTTTCAGCACATGTCACATGCTTACAATTAATTGCAACTGTAGTAAACAGACTTTTAATTTTGTGTTAACTATTGTGTAAATCATACATTTTATATTTAAAATACATTGAAATTAGCAAAGGTTTTTCTTTAATTACATGTATACATGGTTCCACATCCTCCTTCACACACGGTGACTGTATTGATCTAACCTTCCATGATCATTAAAACGCAGACCACCTAATTTTTATTTTTATCAGACTACAAAACATCGTGTTTCTAGCCTTATACCACAATTATTCTTCCCCTTTGCTACAATGCATTTTTGAGTAAAAGTCAAATTAAATTAAAAATTTGCACCGCTTCAAACATGAAATAAATGAAACTGCTTATAGACCATTATTATTCTTATAAAATTTGCTTCTAGGACAATCCATCAGTGCTTTTCCTTTGAAAGCCCTATTAACATGCCAATTGTAGGATTTGAATCTCGTATAAATGACTAAGGCTTATTTGAGGGATGGTCTGAGGGGCCCTGATCCCGAAATCTCGGGCATAATAACATGAAATCCCTAGGTGCGTCTTTTAACGAAATTCATATCCCGACATCTCGAAATTAAAAAAAAAAATATTCCCGCATTCCGTAAAGATCAATCCCGACATCCCGAGCTTAAAAAAACCTGATCCCGACGTCCCGAATAAGTCCTGCTTACTTTCATTTTGGCCAAATCACTCCTTTCACTTTCAACAATAAATTTTATGCCCCCATTAATGGGAATTATGTTTTCCAGTCTGTTCGTCCGTTCGTTCGTTCGTCCGTCCTTTTTTTCCGGCTTCAGGTTAAAGTTTTCACTTTCAACAATAAATTTTTATGCCCCATTTATGGGAATTATGTTTTCTAGTCTGTTCGTCCGTTCGTTCGTTCGTCCGTCCTTTTTGTCCGGCTTCAGGTTAAAGTTTTCACTTTCAACAATAAATTTTATGCCCCATTTATGGGAATTATGTTTTCTAGTCTGTTCGTCCGTCCGTCTGTCCCGCTTCAGGTTAAAGTTTTTATCGAGTTAGTTTTTAATGAAGTTGAAGTCCAACTAACTCGAAACTTAGTAAATATCTTCCGACTGATATGATCTGTCTAATTTTAATGCCAAATTAGAGATTTTACACCATTTTACGGTCCACTAAACATAGTAAGTGATAGTGTCGATGTGGCATCCGTTTACTATGGACACATTCCACATGATTTACTTATTTCAATATATATGCAGCTGGTATGACCCCTTAGATAGTAAATATTTTAGAAAAAAGTAGACAGAATACAGATAGTCTCTGTGTATAATAGTAGTGTTTACATGTGTTTACAGGTGTATAAACGCGAAAACATAATGATCTCTAAGGAGGTATTAATAGTTCTGGTTCTTGCGATCTAAAATACATGATCTGGAGAACGCTCTGATTGGCTTATTTATTTTTCATTTTTGTAATATATTATACGATTGGTTGTTATTGTGCATGTTTAAAACCGGAAGTCTTATTTATGACTAAAAGTCAGTCTGATAAAGGAAACAATATCCGGACACCTATTTTGTCGTTTTTCTCCCAAAATAACTCAATCTGAATAATCATAAGAATGGATGACAAATGCGACTATGCATGTTACCTAAAGAACACAGAGGCATGATGGTTAATTTATTGTGAAAGGAAGAGAAAAGACACACAAAATAAGGTCTTCTCGTTTAATAGTATAGATTTCGCCTTTTAAATGTCTTGATTCAAGCGTCACTTATGAGTTGTTTGTAGACAAAGTGAATTATCATAAGCATAGTGACCAGGTATCAAATGACCATACTGTTTTCGCTGTTTGTGCAAACAATTGATGAGTAATTATTAAAAAGAAACGATGTTAATGCATGACAAGTACATGTGATATGAAAAAGGGTCATAACCTTTTTTTTATGGTAAACAAATTATATAAAAAGATATTTTCAAACTGTGTTGATGTTTATAAATTATAAACAAGATATGCATTAGCATATAAAAGGATGTAGATAATCAAAGACACGGAAATGATAATGTGATACTTATAATAAAGATGGACATAAATATAACATGCAGTATTTTCTTTGGTTACATCTTCTGACATCAGACTCGGATTTCTCTTGAACTGAATTTTAATGTGCGTATTGTTATGCGTTTACTTTACTACATTGGTTAGAGGTATAGGGGTAGGGTTGAGATCTCACAAACATGTATAACCCCGCCGCATTTTTGCGCCTGTTCCAAGTCAGGAGCCTCTGGCCTTTGTTAGTCTTGTATTATTTTAATTTTAGTTTCTTGTGTACAATTTGGAAATTAGTATGGCGTTCATTATCACTGGACTAGTATATATTTGTTTAGGGGCCAGCTGAAGGACGCCTCCGGGTGCGGGAATTTCTCGCTACATTGAAGACCTGTTGGTGACCCTCTGCTGTTGTTTTTTATTTGGGCGGGTTGTTGTCTCTTTGACACATTCCCCATTTCCATTCTCAATTTTATTATAGTTGATGACTTGCTTGATTTAATTCATTTCGTCCGAATGGGTTCTTAACCTTCTTTAATTATTATATTATTAAAATTTAGCAAACTGTTGTTGATGTTAATGTCTTGTCTGATTCGCTGAGAGAGAGAAAACAAATTATAATCAGGATATACATCAGCATTTATAAGGTTGTATATAAAGGTAAACACTGTAATACTTACAAAAAAGATGGACATGAATTTTGTTAGGTGAGAAAATATAACTTAATAAATATTATGTTGAATATATGTACACGTTCTATAATTTGATTGCATTTCAAAAGAGGGACGAAAAATACCAGAGGGACAGTCAAACTCATAAATCGACAATAAACTGACAACGCCATAGCTAAAAATGAAAAGGACGAACAGAAAAAACAATAGTACACATATCACAACATAGAAAACTAAAGAATAAACAACACGAACCCCACCAAAAAACTAGGGGTGATCTCAGGTGCTCCGGAAGGGTAAGTAGATCCTGCTTCACATGTGGCATCCGTCGTGTTGCTTATGAGATAACAAATTCGTTAAATAGTCTAATTCGTTAGGTCACATTTATGAATGGGAAGGGGACTGTAGTTACGACTTAAGGAACATATCCGATATCATTTGTAATACGGTTATTCCATAAGGGTCAACCAACTCGTGATGGCCTCCGTAAAATTTAAGAAGAGATGATTTTAACTACACCATTTGGAACTCTTGATTTAATGTTGTTGATCAGAGAAAAAAAATGAAGTGATTTCGCTAGCAGTTAAAACTATCGTTATTCAGTTAATTCTAAACGAACATTTTACACTTCGATATTTTAGTTCAACGCTGAATAATCTTTATTTGAACTTAAAGTATAATTTAGTTTTGTTGTATTTTGCTGTGTTCTTTAATTTTATTACTATAACACAAAACATGTAATCTTTATACAAATCCTATATTTGTCATAGATTAAGGTCAGTGATTCTTATCATCTTATCATGTCTTCGACCAATAATAACTGCAAAGAGCAAGCATTGTTGCTAGACCATTGAAGGGTTATCTAATGGCTACAGTATTCCGTTATTTAACAAGTTTCCGTACAAAGAAGACTTCACCCCATCCTGTCAGTGTCACGACATTTGCTTCAACTGTGTAAGTACACATACATTTGTCACAACTCGGCTGATTCCGTACATTGAGTAGCGGATTCACCCGAGGATTGCCGAATGAGTACAAATAGGAAAATTTCTACTGGAGATCAAATGATTGATGCTAACAACCGAAAGAAAAAAAAATCACTTTAATCAAAGAAAATGCAACGTTTCTTCGCCATCATAAAATAAATGTTTCTTCCTGACTTCGTGTTTTGAGAATTCCCATTTTCAGGAATGTTTAAGGTAAACCGAAAGTATAGACTTTTTAAGACAGAATTTTCTTATAATTTGCTAAAATGAAGATTTTACTTTGCTTTTTTTCAAAAATATAATAATAAGTATGGGTCGCCGTGCTATTTGTCAAGCTATGAGTGGTTGAAAATTGCCTAAATTTGGTTAGATTGTTCATAAAAATTTTTCTATGAGATAAAATCTTGAAATAAATTGGGAAAAGATTGGTTTTATTTTATTTTTTAAAGAAAATAAAAAAGAAAAAAAAAAAAAAGAAGTCACCGAACTTGTTTTCTTGCTACAAGTAAAAATAAATAAAAAAAATCCAGTATATTTTTTTTCAAAAGAGTTGTCTCCCCTTAAATGGGTCATTTCGAAAAAAATATTCTAAAGAAAAATTAAAAAAAAAATGATATTTGTTAAAATATTTTGGATAATACAATAAATAACCAAGTTTTCTTTATATAAATAAACAGTCTAACTATTAAATTGCAAATCTGTTTCGGCAAATAACTTGACCGATTTTGTACTATGATTGTTGCGGTATCCCATGAATCTACCTTTATTACCGACCGTGCGGGGGATGTATATCCAGTCAAGGTCGTTAAGCACTTCCAGTTGTCTACCTTTATTCAAATAATTTGGGAAATAAAATATACAACTCAATTAACAAGAGGCGAACTGTTATGATAATACAACTGATTCAAAACAATTTTAAAATTCAACTTAGCATTCAATTTTGCAGATTAATTAAAACATCGTTATTCAATTCTGTGTGTCTTTGGAAAAAATCACCAGTTTAATATTTCTGGCGTCGGGTTTTATATATTTATTGCTGAATAGATTTTATTGATTTTTCAATCGTTTTTTACTTTGGCCATGAATTTGATTTTTTAAACGAATAATTGTTTCGTTTTTAAAATTACTTAATGTAGACTTTTCAGTAAATGACAATGGTGTTATTCCAAACACTCGTACACCATGTTTTGTAAATCTATTACATTTCGTACGTCTATATTTCTGACAGAAATGGAGTACTAGACATTTGCGGAAACAAGGTCTATACCAAGGATTACACATAGACCTACAATTACAGTTCACGAAAAACAAAAGGTCATCTCAAAATTAAAACAAAATAATAAAGATAAATAGTAAAACCAAATGACTATTGTTAATAGGACTATTCGACATAATAATGCAGCGCATATGGTCATAACAGATTGGAGTCGCTGTATTGCATTTCACCGAAAATGCCCATAAACTTTGCATATTTAAAAAAAAATTCAACATGTACACTTTAGTGTGTAATACGTCTATTTAATTTTCTACACTCATTCTGCATATTCTGGGAGTTTCTCGAATAATCTTGTATAAGGTGTCAAGGCTTGATGTCTGATCGGATATATTTTTTTCATCCACCAAAAAGCAGAGAATCATACGCTCTCCCTGAGAAACATGCATCTTCTCTTTATGCTATACTCTAAAATTGTGTCTTCAATATATTGGTATAGAAAAATCAGCCAAAATTTCGTTCTGAGGGTACTCTGCAAATAGCGCACTTGAAAATCACGGGAAAATGCGATAAAAAAGTTACATAATACAAATATTTAAACTACCTCAGCGCAGTGATTTTGAAATACATTTGTATCAATGTCCTTTGTTTTCCCAAATACTCTATTGTATTAGCAACTTCTCCCTTACCGACTTAAATAGTGGGTGACCTATTTTAAATTCCTCTCGCCAATTAAACCTTTGCATCATTTCAATATCCCTGTGAATCAAAGTAATTATTTTGTGGATAAACCTAGACAAGGTCAATTGCGATTCTTTTCACGTGTAAAATGATTTTTTACTTTTTCATCATACTCCATACTTTTGCATCATGTCAAACCTTGATTACACCATGTATTATAATTATGTATACACATTACCACATACATTTCCTTAAAACCCAGTTGTTCAACTAGAGAAAAAAAATCATAGGAGTAAGACTTTGGTTTGGAAAGAAGTTTTATATTTATACTTTGAAAAGACCGAAGATTAAAGATAATTGTAAGTGTAATGGTTTAAGTCTCAATCGTGGTTGCATGATAGTTTCCGCAAGTGTTTACTAGCTTTTGGCTAACAGTCCACTAGCAGAGTAATCAACTCATTGGTAGTATTAACATAAGCGGTACCAGTTTTCTATACCAGATGCGATTGAACAATACATGTCTCTTCAGTAATGCTCGAGGCCAAAATATTTGACAATCAAAAACTTATTAAAAACATAAAGCGCTTATGAACCAAATATGATAAAAGTTATAGGGAAAATGTGGAAAAAATTAATAAGAAAATAAATCCCACTTTTTAATTTTAACAATATGATAAAACACCAACGAGCGAAAGCAAATTTTACTATCATCATCAATTTCTATAATCTAAATCATTAGCTAGGATATGTATGTGTATATGTTTCAAACACGACAAATCATTCGTAACCAATAATATGCATTCAGGTAGTTTGTTTTAATTATATTTTTTTTAATTGTCTCATTTAGATTTTTATCAAGCAAGTTTATTCTATTTTATTTTATTCTATTTTATTTTATTCTATTCTATTCTATTCTAAACTCAATGCAACTCAATGTGATTATTATGTTTTGATGAATACAGTGTACATCATACGGATAATAGAGGTTTCCCGACATCTTACGATCGAACGAAAATTGACCTAACTTGACGAAACTTGCCGTAACGAGAAAAGAGGGCGCCTTCATTTATTCAATATTTTTGGGATATTGGCTTTGATCTTCTTTCCTTTGAAATGTCCGTTACATAAATAATATATATATTTTTGATTTTGTAAAACCATTTTGAGTGGTGGACATATTTTAAAAATTGACTTGAAATATATGATATATAATTTACGGTTTAAACAGTTGAAGTATAATAGATCAATGAATTGAGGCGAAGAATATAAAAAATATAGACCTAGGACAACAATCGTACAAGAGATTTTGATAAAAACAATATCATTTCGAAAATTTTAGTACATATATATATATATATATATATAAATATATATAAGAAAATTATTAAAAGATAAAAACGGTTTCAATGCATCACTTTTTTACTAGTACTTTCACTGCTTCCGCAGATCTTCAGGTAATGTGACTTGTATGATACAAGTCACATTACCTGAAGATCTGCGGAAGCAGTGAAAGTACTAGTAAAAAAGTGATGCATTGAAACCGTTTTTATCTTTTAATAATTTTCTTATATGTTACCAGCATACGGACTTTACTTAACTTTTACTTAAATATATATATATATATATATACATAAGTACGTCTGAGTCAGTGACAACCCTACAACAGATGTATCCATCGGATCGCCATCAATGATGGTGATACATGGCTGTATACATAATGTATATACAACTCGTCTAAACATCAACCCAACAATGTTAGATCTGTAAATTTGCTTTCGCAAATTTTTGGTTCTTCCCTCGCCGGGATTCGAACCCATGCTACTGTGATATCGTGACACCAAATCGCCTGCACTGCAGCCGTCCCGCTAGACCACACGACCACCTGGGCTCTCAAAAAAAGAGCTTTCGGTGGGCATGTGTTACCTTTCCACGTCAGTTTTAATCTAGCGGCGTACTACAGTACATGATATATAAGGCATGAAGATGTTATTGTTACAGATCAGCTAAATTATCTATAGTAAAGGATCCTACAAATTAATGTAAGATACAGTCACAGAAAATAATTATATTCATAAGTACGTCTGAGTCAGTGACAACCCTACAACAGATATATACATTATGTACACAGCCATGTATCACCATCATTGATGGCGATCCGATGGATACATCTGTTGTAGGGTTGTCACTGACTCAGACGTACTTATGAATATAATTATTTTCTGTGACTGTATCTTACATTAATTTGTAGGATCCTTTACTATAGATAATTTAGCTGATCTGTAACAATAACATCTTCATGCCTTATATATCATGTACTGTAGTACGCCGCTAGATTAAAACTGACGTGGAAAGGTAACACATGCCCACCGAAAGCTCTTTTTTTGCAGTGCAGGCGATTTGGTGTCACGATATCACAGTAGCATGGGTTCGAATCCCGGCGAGGGAAGAACCAAAAATTTGCGAAAGCAAATTTACAGATCTAACATTGTTGGGTTGATGTTTAGACGAGTTGTATATATATATATATATATATATATGAAAAAGGGTAAATATAGAACTTTCAAATGAAAGGGGATAGGAATCTTTTGAAGTCTTATCAAGGATCAGATCAAGGAGATATTCTGCAAATATGAGGTATAACTAATGTAAGCGTGAGCGCCCTTAGTTCTTAATTTTGAAAAAAAAATAACATCTATAGATCCGGCGTAATAAAATTAACGGTACCAATTTTCTTGCACCAGATGCGCATTTCGACAATACATGTCTCTTCAGTGATGCTTGTGGCCAAAATATTTGAAATCCAAAGCTTATATAAAAGATGAAGAGCTATAATCCAAAAGGTCCAAAAAGTATAGCCAAATCCGTGAAAGGAATCAGAGCTTTGCATGAGGGAGATACATTCCTTAATTTATAATAATTTCTATCATTTTGTAACAGTAAATTTTAATAACACAAAAAATCCGTATTTTCATGCCAGTACCGAAGTACTGGCTACTCGGGTGGTGATACCCTCGGAGACTAATAGTCCACCAGCAGAGGCATCGACCCAGTGGTAGTAATAAAATTAACGGTACCAATTTTCTTGCACCAGATACATAATTTTAGACTTGTATTATTCAGTAGCTTTTGTTTCTAGAACCGTAACTTAGTCACCCCAACTCTAAAATCTAAATGATCACTCCTTTACTTTTAATGTTCATAACTGATTTATACTCTAGCTAATTGACAAAATTTATAAGACAACTAAAAGAAAACATTGAAATAAATATTTGTAAAAAAACAACAACCAAATAAAGGCAACAGTAGTATACCGCTGTTCAAACTCATAAATCCATGGACAAAAAACAAAATCGGGGTAACAAACTAAAACTGACGGAAACAGTTAACACTTCAAAAGGATGTTGTGTAATATATTTAGGTGTTTTTATTTGTTTGTTTTGTTTTCATGGGATCCTGTATAAGTTTTCTCATTTTTTTTTCTTTTTATTTAAGGAATGGTATTTAAAGAAAATGTGCCTTTAAATGTAACTATCATTTTTGTTAGTGATGTAGCACTTATACTTTCAACAAGAATACACATAACTCTATAAGGCTTTACGATTGATCGAGTTCACTTTGATATTTCTGTACCTTATTCCCAAAAATAATTTAATAGCAAGTCAGATAAATTATATCAGTACACATTGAGACTTTCCTGTTGGGGGCTTTATTCTAGGAGACAGAAGTAACCAAAAACTCGCCCTCCTTTCGATTCGTTCCATATCTATATAGGATGAAGGATATAATAAATGAAAAATACTAAACTTGTGTCATTTCATTCATTTTTCAATTCTTTACGGAACGTTAAACATCCAACAATCAATTAAATCAAATGCAAACCAGACGTGCCGATTGTTTTCAACAACATTATAAACTGCCAATATTCTTTTAAAATGGATAAGGGAGATAAATCGAACGCAAATATTCGACATGTAAGCAAACGAAACTCAACGTTAGAATACGTATCATTCAACAACAGAAAATAAATTGGAACACCGATGTTTACCACTAAAATAAAATGCAAGGTTGCGAAAAGACTATGCAATTGTTAACTGTTGCCTTTCAACACACTGCAATATCGGCGGACATGTGTCATGGATTTTATTATAACAAAATTACTGCTCCTTGATGATACGTTTCAATATCTTTTTGGGAATCATAAAGTTTAAACAAGTAAACGCTCTAAACTAAAACAAAGACTAAACTGTCTTAATCAACTTTGGAAGTCTTATTGGCACAATGTTTTAGAACTTTGGGTTCTCAATGCTCTTAAACGTTGTAATTGTTTTGCTCTCCTCTAACTATTTTGATCTGAGCGTCACTGATGAGTCTTATGTAGACGAAACACGCGTCTATCATATTAAATTATAAACCTGGTACCTGGAACTATTATGCAATTCGGCGATGACAATCGGTTGATAATATTCTATTTCAAAGTAATATCAATGCGTATACATTTATATTTTCAGGCTGCAAAATTCACCAAGAGCAGAAAATACTGTGACAGTCTTTTCTTAGATGACACGAAGAAAGTTTGTAATAGTATAACAGATCTAAGGAAAATTGCCTGCAAAGGATGTGCACGTTTATACCACAGGGTTATTCATGTCGGAGGTAGACAGTTTTTTGGGAAGACAGCAAAGTCTCAATGCAACCAAACATGGGTGCCCAGTTGTTTTACGTGATATATACGGCAGTCGATATATCATTATTATCTTTATCTGAACAAATCTAAAAAAAACTTCATGACTTAATTTTATTAACAATAAACTGTACGAAACTACTTTAACATTTTCACAGGTTGAAAGCAGTTAAACTGAACACTGTATATCTGCCAAAAAATGGACAATTGAATATAACTGTTTTGTTGAAGTCAATCGTTGTATCATAAAAAACGAAAGCATGCAATAAAATATGGTGATCTATGTACTTGTATTTTACTTTTTAAAAGACTCAGGAATGGGATATTATTGAATGTAAATACGACATTATAGGGATTGGTCGCGTCAGAATGTTAAAAATGAATTTAGCCCAAAAATAAAAAAAGAGGTCAAAATCGAATTCCACAGGCGTAGTTTTGTAAAGAAAATTACAAAACATAGCAGAAATAAGTCTTGGTAAGTGTAAAAAATGTTCACGCGTCTGTTACTCAGATAGAAATATCACGTGATAAAAATTCGATCATCTGTGACCTCTACGTCATGAATATCTATTAAAAGTGCCGTCGAAGTGAATCGTTACGTAAAATCAGCAGTTTTTACAGCATTGCAATGTATTTACGGAAATGTATAATAAGTAAGAATTTGTGAAAGTATTTAGAAAATATATCAGTGGTGTATTACTATATGATTAAATTTATTTGAAGTGCAGCAACACAAAATGCAGTAAAAATGTTTATTTCAGAAATGGATCTTGGTTTCAAGGACATAACTGACGTTCAGAAATGTGTCTTTTTTTTTTGTTTTTTGTTTTTTTTACGTATTTATGGATTTAAAAATAACACCAACAATGTGTAATGCACGAGCTTTCAAAATCGTAGATTTATTGCATTTATCAACCTCATTAAAAAGTGTATAATCCAGAAAAACAAAACACAAACATTGATTACGACAAAATCTTTCGCCATCAGTGAACTACAACCTGTAACAAAAAAAACAAGAGTACCAGAAAAAATGACAAACACATTACATTTTAATCTAAATGATTTTCAAGCTTAAATGGGTAAGTGCTTTAGATTTATTCTAAATCAGTCAGATGACAACTACTTTAACAGCAGTACATAACAACCTTCAATCTACAACAGTACACCAGTACACCCAGACGATGTATAAAAGCTAAAAGGCAATACGTATGTAAGAAACTGTAAGTAGAAATTCAACGGATCACACATCTAAACAACTATACAATTGATACACATGATGTTTCACTTGTTAGAAAGGCGACTTATCGATTAAAAATTGTAGCGTATACCATGATAATGACGACTGTTACTAAGTTTCCTACTTTTGGAATTTATTTATTTGAAACATATTCTCTGCAAACATATTACTACTCACAAGGAAACTATTATACTAATAGTTCTAAATGATGAGGTTTTCACAAATGTCACCTACCGAATAACACTTTTTACCGGATTTATTTTTACATGAGCAGCAGGACGGGTATCACAAGTTGTGCAAGATCTTTGTAGCTTTATAGAACACTTGAGATCAACCCCCCATTTTGTGGAGGGGTTTGTATCTATCAAGGGCAATTTCTTCCTCTTAAGTCGGACCATCTATTAAAATACAGACTAGACTTATCTATAAGCACTAGGTAACAGGTGTACATATTTGATACTTTTGTAACTGTATTTGTTCAGACAATTTATGAGTTATTACTTAATATAATTGTATCAACAAACAAATTTTTTGTGACGTTTCGCAATTATTGAAAAGGAAATACAAATGTAGTGTCAGCCATTAAATGAGAGGAAAAATAAAGAACTGAAGAAGGCCAATGGCCGAAACGTCTCAAAAAATTGGTTTATTAATACAATAATATAAGGTATGTTCCCTATTGGAATTTTGAAAACAAGAAGTTATTACTTAAATAAAGGCGCTAGTAGTATACCGCTGATCAAGAGTCATAAATCGATTTAGCTGTCACACAGTAAATATAAGAGGAAAACTAAAAAAAAACTAAAAAAAAAAAAAAAAGAAAAACCCACCAGAAACAACAGATCAACTGAACTGGTATAAAAAACCAAATCGCTTACTTACATAGAAACGGGATATGTGATAAAAAACAACTGTCATATTCTCACTTGGTACCAGGGATTGGGTAATTGAAAATGTAATGGTAATTAGGTGTAATGCATTGCAATTTTCCATGTAATTGAATGTAATGTGTAATTGACCATTTCTTAAATTGCATGTAATGGTAATTTAATTAATTACAATAAAAAAGCATGTGTAATGTGTAATTAGTGTAATTGATCATTTTTGCAATGTAATGAGTAATTTAATTAATTATATTCCCTATAATTGACCTCAAGTCTGCTTGGTACAGGAAATTATAAAACAAATGGCGGATTGAACCTTGTTCTATGGCTAGCCAAACAAATCGCTTATATGGCAATGCTTCAAGTATCGTTAAATGACAACATCATGTGAAAAGAATATATTACAAATAAATGCAAAGTCACTCAGGACAGAGAACGTCATAAAAACAATTATTTCCACAAATAAATATTAATGCATTTAAAAAAAGACGGCATCCATGCATAAAAAGTACATGTGAAACAAATAAAACATAATGTAGGGTTCATTACCTACTTTATTTGTTAAACTATTAAATTATTTGTTGATGTTTACGTCTTGTATGATCGATGACATAAAAAATAATAATAAACAGGATATACATTAGCATATAAAAGGATGTAATTAATAACAGACACAGAAATTCTATTATTGTACTAATGATAACGATGAATATGCATTTTGTTAGGTAAGACTACGCTTTTTTGAAAAATGGGGTTTTAATTAAATATAACTTGATTGCAATTCAATACTAATAATAAATAAACTCATAATAGATACCAGGACTAAATTTTGTATATACGCCAGACGCGCGAAAACAGTTTAAATTTGATCTAATCTCATCAACAGTCAAGACTTTATGTTTTTCAGTTAAAACTACCTTTTTCGAAATTTTGGTTCAAATGTCATACACTGCATACTAACTTTTGTGTTGGTTTTTATTCAAATCTTGTTTTGATGAGTTTAACATCTAATTGCTGTAAGATGAAACGTGTCATTCTGTCGTATCTTGTCACTTTTATATTTCATTTAGTGAAGGAGGCTCGCGGTATAAATCGATTTTTTTGACAATATATAATTTCGCTTTTTTTTTCTCTCTAAATGAACTTTATCATATACTAAATAGAAAAATAAATCTAGATAATGGGTTCAGTGATCATTTAACCACACAATCTACCTGCTAAAGGAGCATGCATTTTTGTTGAGGTGCATTTGTTTCTATTGATCTAATAGACATTATATTGAGAAAAAAACCACTTAAGTACAGAAATCGCATAAATTTTACAATTGTTTAGTTTGAGTATAGATTATGTGAATAACATAATAAAAAATATAGGACGACGATGAGTAAAAAAAGATATCTCCATTTTAATGCAAGAAAATGGAATGTTCACACCAACGGGAGATAATTTAGAGCTTTTTAAATGATGCAAACATTTTCAAAGTCATCTGGGGCCAAAACAAATCGATATCTTTGGTTGATTTTTGTCCCATATTATAAAGTATCAACCAATAGAGTAATAAATAATATTTGTAATGAAAAAAAAAATGCTTAAATTTTTGCTTAAATTTTTGTACCCTCGAGTCTCCTTAATATGTATTTTTCGTCTATAAGTTGTTAGAATTATATATCAATTACAGATTAAGCGCAGTGATACTTATTATCATATCATTTCTTCGACCAATAATTACTGCAGAGAGCAAGCGGTGTTTCCAAAGCAATGCTGGATTATCTAGTGGCTGCAGTATCCCATTATTTAAAAAGTTTCCATACAAAAAAAACTTCACACCATCCTGTCAACGTCACGATATTTGCTACAACTGTGTAAGTACAAATATACAAATTGAAATATGTGTTATGTTTGCCAATGAGTAAATATCCATCTTAGACGAAATTGTACTGATATCTAAAAAAAATTATAATAACTTAAAACAAAGAAAATGCCACGTTTCATTGACATTATAATAAAAATGTTTCTTCCTGATTTCCTGTTTGAAGAATACCCATTTCATTCAATGATATTCCATACCATTCCATTTTATATTTACCAAAGGCACAAGGATTATGATTTAATACGCCACACGCGCGTTTCGTCTACATAAGACTCGTCAGTGACGCTCAAATAACAATAAGATTCAATCATCTGAAGCAAGCGTTTTATATTTAAAGTTGAAAAAGCTTTTATTACAAAATATTTACATCATAACTTAAGCTTCAGAATCACAGATATGAAAGGGGACGCATATCCCCATTTTATCTATCACTGCCACTGCAAAATGCTGTATTCACATTTGTAACAAAAACCAATCATATGGAGTCTGCGTAAACCTTCTTGTGGGGAAGAGCAACTCACGAACAGAGCTCTCAAATCTTTGAAATGAATAAAATTTACTGGTATAGTTGTGTATTACTTATGTCGCTGTAAAGATTAAACAATTAAAAGCTCTAAACTTTGTTTTAAAACAAAGACATAAATGTAAAGTCTCACTCACGTTTGTAAGTATAATGCATTGGGGCGATGACACTCCAGCAATATCAATTAACATTATTTAAAAACAACGAAATATCACGGCGTATACATATAACTCTGAAATTGATACCAGTGGATTATCGGATGTATCCTATTGAGATAGTTTAATTATCAATTTAGAGTCCGAACATTGGCTCTGGATTGGATAAATCTGACAATCCACGAGTTACTATGTAATAATCTTTTTCTCTAATGATTGAACATAAAAGTTTCATTCTTTTGTTAAACGAAAATCCCCTTATAGCGCCTCTTGATTCTGCATAAAGTTGTCAATTTCATTAACACCCGTTTTTATAATTGCTATATTAAATGGGTTATGAAAGGGTTAACTATCTATTTTCAGGCTGCAAAATTCTCCAAAAGTAGAAAATACTGTGACAGTCTTTTCTTAACTGACATGAAGAAAGTTTGTAATAAGATGAAACTTCTTAAGAAAGTTGCCTGCAGAGGATTTGCACGTATATACCATAGTGCTGTGCGTGTCGGAGGTAAAAAGTTCTTTAGGGAGACAGCAAAGTCTCAATGCAGCCAAACATGGGTGCCCAGTTGTTTTCCATGATATATCCGGCAGTCAGCATATCATATTTGTCTTTATCTAAATAAATCATAACAAACTTGCAGTTGGTTTATATAATTTACAATAATCGAGAGAAGTTAACTTTAAAGCTGCGTATCTGCCTAGAAAATATTTACAATTGCATATAATTTTATTAATAAAGTCAATCTTCGTATCATAAATAAAGCATGAAAAATGTTATGTTTTTTTTTCTATTTTACTTTTCAAAAAGACTCTGGAATGTGACCTTCCTGACTTTGAAAATTGCATTACTTCTATTATCATCAATTTCCATCATTTAATATACACATATACACAATCTTATCATTTCAACCGATGAAGATAACTTATTTCTAGACTATAGTTATATATTTCTGATACTAATACCTTTAAACAATATATCGCTTTTTCTTTAAATATCATGCTTACCTTGATAATACAAACAACATGACAAAAAGAGTTTGAATAAAGTCAACAGTAGAATACTGTTGTTCGAAAGTCACTTATCAATTAAGCGAAAACAAAGCCGGGTTATACACTAAAACCGAGGAAACACATCAACTATATGAGGATAACAACAGAATAACAGAGATACTGACCTGCAACAAAGCAAATGCCAGCACAAATAGAAAGAGATTTTTTGTTTTTGATAACTGACATATTACTGACTTGGTACATGACATTTGCAAAAAAGAAATGTAAGGTTGAACCTGATTTGTCGCCAGACAAACCTCCCGTTTATACGGCAATGTTAAAAATACCGTTATAATGACAACATTACGTGACAGGAATATAGTACAAAATAATGCAAGAATACTTAGGACTAAGGGACACACACACAATTAATATAATAGTACATTAAAACATGTACAGCACAGAAGGACAACGGACACTTCCCATCAATTTACGACAATGTACGACAGTACACAACAAACAAAATATAAAAGCTTGAACTCAATAAGTATGCAAGTATCAAGAAACTGGGATTCTCTGGAACTCATAAACAGCTGTTGACTACAATTGATACAAAAGATGTTGCACTTATTGGCATGGCACAATATAAGTTTTTATAGCAAAACAAATCATTCTGAAGAAGAAGATTGATTTCAAAGACTACTTATGCATGCTATAAATAACACATGTCATTTGCTTTGCTACTTTTGCTATCTTATTTATATTAGATATTTTATGTGCCATAATTTAATTTCTTACGAAGAAGCTAGTAAACCAAGGGTTTCTAATGGTGAAGTTGAAATCATTCCTTTCGTACCTACATGAGCAACACGACTATCAACAGGTCGAGCAGGATCTTCTTATCCCTTAAGAGTACTGAGGTCACCCTAAGTTTTGGTTTGGTTCGTGTTGCTTACTCTTTAGTTTTTTTGGTTGTATGTTTTGTGTTCTTTTGTTTGTCTGTTGGTCTTTTCAATTTTAGCCATAGCGTTGTCAGTTTATGTTCCTTTTATGAGTTTGAATGTGCCTCTGGTATCTTTAGACACTCTGTTTCACTTCGAAGACCAAAGGTTAGTATTCAACTGCATACATATTGATAGTTAAAAATAAACATTTGATTGGGTAAGATGATTTCACGTGACATTGAAATAAAACATTATGTTCCTTGCTCACATCATATTTAAATCTCAACGTCTGTCTAACTTCTAACGTAGATTTGATCAGCTTTAAAAAAGGCCTTGTCAATATCTTGTTTGAAGATGTTCGCTTCTATGTTTTAAAATGATAAGCTTTTTAAAACTCTGTTATAAATTGATAGTAGTGTGCTTGTTCTCGAGATATGAGTATTTAAAAATCTGGCGTGGAAAGCTTCTCTCTCATTCATTCAACATTGGCACATATTTTCTGTCTAAAAGTATAAATTTAGTAAGATGACAATTTCAATTACAATTTTTTTTTTATATCTAATCACATTATGAGAAGAAAAATAAGGGTTAGTAGGCAAATATTTTAAAAGCACTACATTGATACAATCAGAGGATCCCGAATACATGATAAAAAATTAAAATCAAGGGAAGCGAAAATCCCAAAACTGAATCGTGCAATTGAAAGAAAAAAAACATGTCCCAATTAGAATGATTATTGATGGAAAAATTTCTTTTTCAACTTGACTATAAAACCCCACTTTTTAAAGTATAAAATGTCAGTGGAATAACAAATTATTTTCCCTGTTTTAAGGAGATATGTATACCTTGAATCAATACATAAAAGTAACCCCAACTCGTGCAACATATTTTTCTAGTTGAACAAATTTGCATAGCGTTTGAAGAATGGAAATTAATTATAAAAAAATTCGGACAGGTAATTTGGTAGGCCAGAGTTTAGTTTAGTCTAACATTGCTTATGAACTTTACTGAAAATAAACTATATGTTTTTTCTTGACTTTGTACAGTTGAACAGTACTTTAATCTAAAGACACAAACCTGTAGAAAACAATATCTTCTGAGTAATGTTAAGTCCTTTTATTTAACATAAGAAACTGTAAATACTCATGCGCAAATTTAGACTGCATGTATAATGATCTATAGAGTGCCCAATATGGGTAAAAGACCTGGAAACCCTTGTAAATACAGTATTTTAAATATAAATAACGTACACAAACTAAGTCCAAAAATAGGTGACACGGAAATGGAATTCGGTCAAACATATTTTTTGTTTCCAAAAATAAACATAATTGTTAATCATCTTAGATAATAACATTTTACAAAAAAAACCCACTCAGTATTATTTCGACAAATGCAATAACAGAATTTAACATGATTATATACAATTATAGGAGGTTCTAGACGAAGAACTTATGTAAATAATTATTTATCTATTGTTGTATTTATTATATGTAATAAAGTATTATTAAAAGTCCTTTGAAAAGAGGAACGAAAGATACCAGCGGGACAGTCGAACTCATTGATCGAAATAAACTGACAACACCATGACTAAAAAATAAAAAGACAAACAGACAAATAAATGCCCACAAGACACACCATAGAAAACTAAACACTCAGTAACACGAACTCTAACCGGGGCTGATCTGAGATGCTCCGGAAGGGTAAGCAGATCCTGCTTCACATAAGACACCCGTCAAGGAACTTGTTATTAGTAAACAATTTAACATTAATATCGTTATTCTCCATTTATTTCATTTAAGGATGTACTTAGGTGAAGTTACGGAATTTGTACCGGTTGTTCGGATTCCTCGTTTTGATATCCTACGATTCAGCGTAAAATGAGTTTTTCATAGCTTCTAAAAGTTCATTTATCATAATTTAAGCAGATTCTAGATTTTTGTCTTCTTTTTGAGACCCCCCCAAACACTAACAATATTTTAAGCTTATTTTGTTTCTTAACTAATGCTCTTTCCACTTATGCTATCAATTCTTACTGTTGATTTTTAAAATTTCATCTATGTTCATCCTTGCAGGGGTACTAGCTAAAATTCATGTTCATAGATTTGACTCAAATCCTATTATTTGATTTATTATAATGTAAAACATTTAACTAAACTATTGAAAGTCGAAGAACAGTTTACAGGTAATGCGCTCGATAATATGAAGCGTCGTTTGGTTTATTTTAGACAAGACGCCATCTAATTAACTTTTGAGTTGACCTTTGAACACCTCCGATGACAATATGAGCGATATGAACATAAATATAAATATAAATAGATTAAGCAACTCGTGCAATTACCTTTATTTTTGGTAATTTTAATTTCATATTATGGATTAAAAATAGATGTTTATAATCGTATTTACCTGTATAATAATGATTTCTAACCAGTCAATACAATGATTTACCTTAGTTTCACTTTCAATGTTGACTTTCCTCCTTGGAACACACGGACAAGTAATGCGTTATCCATCCCTAGCTAAGAGCGTATGTCGAATTACACATAATTGAGAATTCAACGAAGTTGAATTATTTACTTGCCCTACCATAGATCATACTACCAGCAACCACCAATTAGTCTTCAATGTAGCGAGAAACTTCGGCATCCGGATGCGTCCTTCAGCTGGCCTCTAATCAAAAGAGGGACGAAAGATATCAGAGGGACATCCAAACTCATAAATCGGGAAAAAAATGATAGCGCTATGGCTAAAAATGAAAAGGACAAACAGACAAACAAAAGTACACAAGACACAACATAGAAAACTAAAGAATAAACAACACGAACCCCACCAAAAACTAGGGATGATCTCAGGTGCTCCAGAAGGGTAAGCAGATCCTGCTCCACATGTGACACCCGTCGTGTTGCTTATGAGATAACAAATCCAGTAAATAGTCTAATTCGGTAGGTCACATTTATAAAAGGCAAGGGGATTGTAGCTACGACGTAAGGAACACATCCGATATCATTTGTGAAACGGTTATTCCATAACGGTCTCCCAACTCGTGATGGTGTCTGTAAAATTTACGAAGAGATGATTTCAACTTCACCATTTGGAACTCTTGATTTAATAGCTTCCTTGTGAGCAACAACACTCTATCAAGAAAATTGTGATAGGAAATGCAAGCACGAAAATATCGTATCAGTTGGGAGATATATACCCCGTATGCAGGTGCTGCTGGAATGTTGTTACTTAGAAATGGAAAGATCACAATTGGAAAGCTGAAATCATCTCTTTTGTCGTAAAGTTTGGTTTTCAATCGACCGTCATTGTCAATTTCTAGATGTTAATCAGGATGTGAGACCGACTTAACTGCATCTGTTGTATCCTTTATCTCTAGTTCAATGGGATTGATGCGTTCGGCATAGTCACCAAACTTGAATTATTTAGTGAACGAATTATCTATATAGCGGAAAGTAGAGTTAAAGGATACTGATGACTTCTTATCTTTCTTCCTAAGAAGTTCCTGTATGAAGTCAGCCTCATAATAATAAAGAAACAAGTCGGCAAGAAGAGGGGCACACTTAGTTCCAATTGGATTGCCGATAGCCTGTTGAGAAACATGTCCTCCGAACGAAGCAAATATGTTGTCAATCAAGAAATCAAGCATCTAGATAATGTCAGTTTCAGAGAATTTTGTTTTTGAATCAGAGTGATCCTTTACAAAGTAGGATTTATCCCTTCCTAAGAAAAGATACTTTTACTTTCGTTGGCCATTCTTTTTTTTATGAAACAAAGAAATACCAACTCTTTCAATTTGTCTTTTAGTTTGGAATGTGGAATACTTGTATAAAGTATAAAAAAAATCAAATGTTTTAATACTATTACAAGATGAAAGAGAGTTAGATTGTATGTACTTTAAAGTAAATTTAAGTATCCACATCTGATTATTTCAAAGTCAATTTGGTTTTACTATGTCCCTAATATGATTCCGTACATATGTATACATGTACTACAGAGCAGACGTTTGGATAAAAAGAATAAATAAGGAAACAGAAGTCAGCACAACTTATGTGTGGTTCCTTCAATTAGTCAGTACAGGTTCCGTAAAATATACCGAGCTGGTAATATAGATTGGAATTAGAAGATAAACATTAGAAAAGGTGAGTTAATTTGGATTTTTAACAACGGTTTTTATATCAAGATAAGAAATTATGTGTAAAGGAACAACAATACAATATAGCGAATATAACATAGTTATACACAATTGTAGCGTAAGCATTTGACTTTTGAGTGTGGAAGGTCAAATATCTTAAGGCGTTTTCTTCATTTAGTCACTTGTTGATGTGTAGGTCTTCGAAAAAGATGTTTCTGAAACATGATTTGAATACAAAATAAAGGGATTTATTCCACCTATAAGAGTTAATAACTGGTATTCACAACAAGACCTCGTAAAAATGAATTACAAAAGTTCATGTACTCAAACTATTCTTTCCTTAACTTCATGGCTTAATAAATGTAACGATTCAATATTTTATAACTGCAAACCAACTAATTTGCTTGGGGCTATTTATCAACGAAACTTTTTTAAGCCGAAAAACACTGCCGATGATTCGCCGCAAAGTCGACTATATAAAAAAGAAGATGTGATATGATTGCCAATGAGACAACTATCCACAAAAGACCAAAATGACACAGACATTAACAACTATAAGTCACCGTTCGGCCTTCAACATTGAGCAAAGCCCATACCGCATAGTCAGCTATAATAGGCCCCGATAAGACAATGTAAAACAATTCAAACGAGAAAACTAACGGCCTTATTTATATATAAAAAATGAACGAAAAACAAATATGTAACACATAAACAAACGACAACCACTGAATTATAGGCTCCTGATTTGGGACAGGCACATAAATAATGTGGTGGGGTTAAACATGTTAGCGGGATCCAAACCCTACCCCTAACCTGGGACAGTGGTATAACAGTACAACATAAGAACGAACTATAAAAATCAGTTGAAAAAGGTTTAACTCATCAGATGGACAAAAATACAAGTGAACGTGGCCGGGTACTTATACATCCTGACACAAAAAGACAAAATGAACAGATCTGAGAGTATTCGTAAAAACATGACCTTGTGCAATGCCATGCAATGCATGGTTGAACGGTTAAACAGAAATAAGTATCCCAAATATTATATAACTTAGCTTTCTTCATTTTGTTGTTGATAAATAGTCGATGCTAAAATTTTTGGCATGTTGTGTAGAATATCCTTTTTAACGGAATTGTCGAAGACTATGCCTATTACTAATACATGATTGATCTTAAGTTGCGCATAGTCGTTAAAATCTTATAATGTTATTCTGATATATCGTATTTCGACTGTAGCATGTTTTATTTCACGTTAAAGGTGTTCATCTTTTAAAAAGGGACACACATAAAGTAAAACAAGAAAATAACTAGTTATCAATTGCATGTGTCCGAATCACTTTTATGGATTTACCTTCATCATGAACGTTGAAAGTCGTATATTTATGTTCTATTTCCTTAAAATCTCTAAGGCTATAAGGTCTTTTTCCATTAATATGGATTATCATCATAAGTCACATATTTTTTATCAATCATCTACATTTACATGTATGCAATATTTAATATAATACTTTCCTTTTGAAGAAATATTTGATGGTATTTTAACTTGGTATACCATTTAAGAACCTATTACAAATTGATCCATAATGGGAACATACATAAATCGTAAGTTTATTTTACAACTTATTAAGGAAAGTAAAGTATGAAGTGTTCGAGTAAAACTAAAGAAACAATTTGTTCATATTTAGTTTATTTTATCAATATATTTTTTTTTTAATTCCTATGGAATAATGACTAAGCTTAGTCGAGTAAAGCTTTACAAATAGTTAAATAACTGTTAACCAATGATATAACGTTTATTTTAACCTTCAACTAAAACTATTCTTTAGATATAGAAATAGATTTCATTTTTCAAATCCCTATGTTCTTAGTGTTATATTTCTCATTTCTTACCATTTTCAGAAGATGGCCTATATAATACATTGTTTTATTTATAGTTTTGATGCATGTAATGAATAATGACATCTTTATCTAACATGTCTATGCGGCCACACTTGTGCATTTATAGAACACTATCTATTATTCACAGACCTTGTGACTTTTAATTAGATTACTTATAATGTTCTTGTAATCCCGTTTGCAACTTGTTTTTGTCGGTTGGATTTTCAGTATTATCCTTCTTACTCCCGATATATAAAATCTTAAAGAGTGTACAGTTAACTGTCAGTATTTCTTTCCAATTTCAAATCTAACAAGTTTAAAAAATCTAACATATGGCATCAATTCAGATCATTTAAATGAAATATAATGTGTGTATGGTCTCTCTGCAAGGTAGAGATCTTATAGTTAGTTCAATTTCGAGTCCATTTGAAATTTGTGTGGGCAATATTAAGGTTTTTTTAATCAACTGCTTTTTGAATGTTTTTTTTTTAAATTTCTGGCATTTAGTACCACTTATGATTGATTGCAGATATCGTTATATTTTTTGTTTCGTTTACTATGAATGCCACAGTTGGCGAGACATAGGTAACAGTCCAGAGATGGTGGCATATGTTAATTGATCTTGTTCTCTATTTCATGGTTCAGGAATTCTATAATTGTTTTAGTCGTTCCGTTGGCTGCTGTTTTGGAGAATTTTCCAGGTTTTAAACAACCCCCCTTCACCCTTTTGATTGTAAATTGGAGCTCACTGATTTTGTAACTTTCTGTAAATCGTATCGTGTCACCGATTACTTAAAATAGCTCCAATTGATAGTGCCCGCCAGAATAAATACAAGTCGAGAGGTTTAATCTTCGGCATAGCACTGTTGTGCAGTTTTAGGACAACACACTTTATCATCTTCGAATCTAATTAAGTCATTGATATTTAATAGTCAATAATTTTTATACATTGGCAATCATTTGCGACTTTTTGTTGGATTTATTATCGAAACAATATTCGCAAATTTACGATTTTTCTTCGACCGAGATCAAATGAAAGCTGGAATACTAAAAACTTCATAAAACTGCTCGTATTCTAATATTTTTTTGTCACATCTTTATGTCTTTGCTCATTTCGTCCATATCGCGTAAAACATAAATCCTCGATGCAAACGTAAAACATATTGATAATTGTAACAATACAATTGGGTCATTATTGAGAAATGATTTTACATATTGAAGCTGAGCGAGTGACTACATTCTAATTGTGAAATGTTAAAAAACAGCAGTATCTCTTTTTTAACTGTCAAGAAGAAGTAAAATATATAGATTGTTCACAATTGTATATATACAATAGACCATACAATTTCAAAAATACTTAAACCTTCAATCGTTAAACTATAGTATGCGTGAAGTGTCTGGTGTCTGGCGCGACAACTATTTACGCTTTATTTCTGCAGCTTGATTATAATTAACTTCTCAAAGGAGTAGGTCCGGTAAGGACCGATTTTGGCCTCAAATTTCAGGTTCATCTTACGAAAGATTTTGACCACTTTTTAAACACTTAAGTGTCTATTTCATTTGAATCAATTAGTTTATGTGAAAGATTTTAACTGATTTGGTCATTAAAAACGACCCGATTCAAGCTCAAATATGAAAAATCTACCAAATATGCCGAAAAATGCCACTTTTCAGATGTTTTTTGTCAAAAATGAAATTGGCCGCATCCGTGTTCATCCTCAACATTAATATATGTTATGCATTATCATAAGATACAACTTACATTTCAATATTAAGGATGAACACGAATGCAGCCACTTTCGTTTCACACGAAAACCGTCTAAAATTTAACTAAAATGCTAGAATTGTGAAGATTTCAGTAATTTAGCATGACTTAATGGTGCTAGTACCCGATATATTTGCATTGTATTGTCAAAAACAGCCAATATTTATGTAGCAGAAGCATTCTACTGTCCAAAAAATAACTAAAAGTTTACATTTCAACAATTTTGTAAAACTGCTATATTTTGGGGCCAAAAAGGGGTCTTACTGGACCTACTCCTTTGCTTCAAAGCGGTAACGTTAATTTAAAAAATAATTTAAAAAAAAAAAAAATACTTTATATATTTAAAAAATAATTTGAAAGAAAGTACCTTTTGAATTCAAAAAATGATTTGAAAAAAGTACTAATTTAAGTATGCAAAATTTATTAATTGGATAAAAAAAATTGAATCAAATGCAGATTTTTTATTTTCTATCACAATAAATGCACATACATGTTATGTGCAAGACGGTAATTTGTTTATTGTATGCACGAAATGAATACCGATAACTTCACAAAGAGTTTCCATTAGGCATACATAGCGATTTCATTAGGCCCCAACAAAAGAAAAAAGAAATGATCCCTAGTTTAAAAAAAAATCTATTTATAGCTATAGAAAAAGCACACCAAACACATTCTTTTCTTTTGTAACATGTTATGAAATATCAAAATTGCAAATAAATATTAACTGTAGATTATTATTATGTATGTGTTTGATTTTTCAAGAAATTGTATACTGGTTTCCTCCCAACAATCCCACAAATAATTTAAAATTGCATTCAGAATTTCGGATTCATTTCCGAGATTTACTTAGAAAAAGTTATACTTTTTTTCTCGTTTGAAAGCTGAGTTATGATTCATAGGTTTTTGTAAAATCACTTTTGTATTTTGACATTAAACATGCAAATTTCAACTAATATTTCGCGTTAGTCATGATGGTTGATTGTGACAATGCAACGGATATGTTCCAATGTAGTACATACAATATCTTCACCTTTATCCCTAATGTGAATTACCACAGTAGACTAAGGTAGCAGTGCACAGTTAGAAAAAAAAAACCACCTTAAAATTAATTATCATTATCATGAACTACCTTCTTGTCCTTCCTTTCTAATAAATAAGGCTTAATATATGGGTTTTGCATGTGTATATTTATGGACATATCTTCTTGCTATAGGTTTGATTTAAAAATAAAAAGGCGAAAACTATTTTTTTTGGTGTAACCATGGCAACAATTTGCATTTATTTGAAACAAAATATTGCAAAAAGGGGGATGAAAAGTAAATAAAAGTGTTAAAAATGTCTGCTTGTTTTTCCACAAAACATTAAATTGGAAAGATCGAGGGTCAAAAACACAACAATAATTTCTGGATGTGAAACTACGGACTGCCAAACAGAAAAACTTTTTTCTGACGTTGCTTTTGCGTTTCGCAAGATGTCGCTTAGACTTTTTTGCATATGATATAGAACAGTTATTGCGACTATGAAACTGACCCTGTTTAACCGAATACTTTTTATTGTAAGAATTATCTCCGAAAACACTATTTTTTTGTGTACGCTCTCCTTTGCAACCGTAAAAGATTATTACAAATTTTTGCTTTTACCTCATATTTATACATGATAAAGGCATGTGACTTTTTGCATTAGTTTCAATCCATTAAACCATAGAAAAGCCAACCGGAAGTGACCTTGTGTAAACACTATTCCCCTTACACCATACACCATAGCACCATACACTTTTACAATATCACCATATGACATACATCATTAAACCTTTCATGTTGTTTGGAGAATTTTGCACAATCCAAGGGCTGCAGTATTGAAATGTTCACAATACTATTTGAATTCAAAGTAATTAAGTGTTTAGTATCTCCTGTTCTTTTTGTTTACGATGAGATGACAGTTAAAACGTTGAAATGTCTGCCGCTTTAATCGTATTTTCATGAAACAGGAAAACGATTTCGATGTATATAAACTCATCTTAGATACCAGGACTAAATTTTGTATATACGCCAGACGCGCGTTTCGTCTACAAAAGACTCATCAGTGACGTTCGAATCCAAAAAAGTTAAAAAAGCCAAATTAAGTACAAAATTGAAGATCATTGAGATCCAAAATTCCTAAAGGTGTTGCCAAATACAGCTAAGGTAATCTATGCCTGAGGTAGAAAAGCCTTATAATTTCAAAAAATTCTAAATTTTGTAAACAGTTAATTTATAAATATAACAATATCAATGATAATTCGTGTCAGCACAAAAAGTGCTGACTACTAATGCTTGTGATACCCTCGGGGAAATAAATCTCCACCAGCAGTGGCATCGACCCAGTGGTTGTAAATAAACTCATCATAGATACCAGGACTAAATTTGGTGTACACGTTTGACTTGTGTCAAAAAAAAGAATATGAATATTTAGCACTTGTACTTGTACTCGAAATAAAAATAACCCAAACACCGCAATTGTCGTCATGTTCATCATCGATATGGGGTAAATATTGCAGTTAGAAATTGAAATTCCAAGGAAATTTGTATGTCAATATTAAATCTCACTGATTAAAGGATCAGCACATTATATGCATAGCGCTGTATTGAATGTTTTATAAATTTATTCTGATATCAGCAACTTATGGTTTTTAAATTACGTAACACTTTCATATTTTTTCAGATCTGTTAGACTACAAGTTTTAAAGTACATGTAATGGGACCTAATTGGTATAAACGACTTAATTTCCATACGCAAACTACTCCAAAGAATTGAATGGACAGGAAATATAGTCACTACGAGGCTTAGATTGTTACGATGGCAAACTATAAATCCATTCTAGTTAAGAACAATACCACAGACAAACAAGTCACATTATTCATTTATAAACTGAATGATCGATTTTGTTGGTTATCGTATTCATCTGTAATCTTGGCGCCAGGATCCTCCCACTTGTACCGCTCTGATAAGGGTTTCAAATATAAAATTAATACAAATTGTAAAAAAAGTAAGAAGACAGTTATGTGCTTTAGAGAATGGACGAAGGACATGTACATAGAGGTTGACAACAGAGAAGTAGTGACCGCGAGTGATCTAGGGAACTATGAATATGAAAGAATAAGATGTATCAGGAAACTCAACTTAATAAATGAAGCATCACTAGACAAGGGAAGGAATCTGTATGAAATACTAAGACTAAACTTTACAGATGTAAGCAATTTAGAAAAAGACAATCAAGATGAGAGTATTAAAAATGCTTACCTACGAGAAATCTGTCGTTGGCACACACAAATCGCAGGTGAACATGGTGATAACGAAATGGCACATGAAGTGATGGTCGCATATGACATTCTAGGAGATCGAGCGAAGAGAGCTAAATATCACAACAGGGCTGATATAGCAACGGATGGCTTTCAAAGTCTAAATGGAAATCAGTGTTTTTTACGGAATGTGAAAATGAACATCAAAAATGCATGTATGAAAGCAGATTAGAGATGACGTTCATGTCATCAGTTTTTAGTATATTAGGATTATCGTTGGGTGCTCTCAGTGCTGGTGCCGCATCACCCGCTGTAGCGGCTGTCAGTGGAATATATGGAGCAGCGTACGTCACAGGTGATTTACAATGTCTTTCAAAAGTTTTCGCTCGAGAGAGTATTGAAGAAGGATGCGACCGCGATAAGCATATGGAAAACTTGATTCTTGGATGTCTTGCTGGTGCAGTAACGGGTGGAGCCTCTCTCGGTATAACGGCAAAAATTGCTGGAATAGGTAGCAGTGCTTTGCAAGCATCCAGTTTAACATCTAGGCAATTAATGACCATAGGGGTTGCGTCAGGAGCCACAGGAGGAACTGCATGTTCTCTTGCTGCAGATGCACAGAAAACGCTAGTCGATGGTGTAGACTTGTCATTAAAACAGGTTGTAGGTCATGCTGTAGCAGGGGGTTTTATAGGTGGCGTTACTGGGACCGCTGTTGGGGCAGTTTCTGGTGTCATTGGTGGTATTTCAACTGAGGTTTCCTCAACAAATATAAAGGGGAAATTGAGAAATGTTGGAACATCAATCGGAAAAGAACTTAGCAGAACTGTTACCGAAAAGACAACAGAGACTACACTAGGATCAGTAACAGCTTACACAGAAGAAAGATTGGACGACCAGCGGGAAAATTGTCCAGTTGGTGCACATTTGAAGGATGCTGGCATAAAGGTTTTGACCAATGTCACAATCGATAGCGCAATTTGTACCTGTGCATATGTCGGCAAGAAGGTTCCTGCCATTGTGAAAGAAAAGATCGTAGGAAAGCCCGTTCCAAATGGTTCATATGCAATGCAAGGATTAGAACAACCGGTCGGAGATGATTTAGATCAGGTAAACAACACAAAACCACCTAACTGGCAGGAATATAGAGTACAGGCATCATACATTCCACCGGCACTATCAAAAGAACAGAACGATGTTCACAACAACGATAATTCAGATCATTCCGTAAAAAGGGCAATAAGTTACGGTCGATTTCGACATGTATCAAAAGGATTATTGATATCGAAAATGATCGTTGAATATAAATATCAGGGCAAAATCAAAGAAAAGAACGCACAAAGTGGACATGCTATTGAAATACCAATTGAAGCAGAAAATATTAAAGTCTATTTCAAAGTATTCCGATTTATCAATACCTGGTGTAACGTGAGCAAATGGGATCGATTTAAGAAGAAATGGTGTGATGATTCTCTTATATTCAATTATCAAAGACCACCTGAACAGAGAACCTTCGTTCTTGATGGGGCCGTTTTCTATGGGATCACAAACGTAACAGATGAAAAGCACGATGACGTAAACGATATGTAATGATTTAAAATGAATGTGTTTTCCAGAATATAATAGAATATAGTTAAAAAAAAACTTGATGAATATGAAGTTTACGTACGATGTATGTGTATTTCAATGAAATCTACTAGTATATAATTGAAAAACTATGAAGTCAGGGACATTTGATTCAATATTATTAAATAAAAATTATAAACATTCTTTCATAAACACATACAGTCGGTGTTGAAATTTGGCGAAACAAGTATAAGTTTTATCATTAATGGGATATTCCTTCCTATTCTTGTCCGTAGATATCTTGTATATGGCCGATAAATGAATATATGATTTGTATTATCTTTTGAATTACCTATTTCACATTGAAGGTTGATCTGTTATTATTGTCTTTATATTTTGACATATGCATGGTTATTGAGGTATTATTTCGTACGATACGTCATCCTTTGGATATCTATACTGTTGGAAACGACAAAATTACTTTTCCTTTAATTTCTGATAATACTTTTTGAGAACATCATTTGTAGTTCAATTGATAGAATATAAACTGTTCCAAAGTATAATTTATGTATAAGATAAAAACATCAACTCTTCAAAAAATTATGATTTAGGGGACTTAAAATATCAAACATCTTACAACCATCCGCATTCTTATATATATCACCATCCATGTCATATTCGTACTTTTATATCATAGCTATTCATTTTTACAATTAAACAGGTGATTTAGAAAAAGAATTTAAAAATATATATTTCTTAATCATATCACTATGCTTATAATTGTTTATCAGGTATTGTAAAGTTTGTTGGTCACATTCATTTATTTCATGATTAGTAATCAAAAAAGGTTATTTTCGTTTTATCGTTTTGAGTATTTTTTCAATAAAAAAAAACATCATTTAAAATATGTCAATCAAAGGTCGCGCTCGATTATGTTACAAAAAGATATATCATACAGTAATCAGTAGTCGCAGTGAGGAAGCAAGCGCAATGTGTGTATTAAATTCAATATATTTAAGAAATAACAAAATGAGAACTCCCTCTTCCAATTTGATGTATATTTTTTTTAATAATTCTGGTAATTGGTTGGTCAAGGTTTGCATTGAATCTAAAGCTTTCAATGTTCACGTAAAAATTGTTAAGATCGGGGTTACTATTTGTTGATAATTGTCTGTTCGTTTCTAGAACTTATGTAGACCGAAACATTAAAGTATTTAATGCAATTTTGATATGAATCATTCTTAGTAAACTTATAAAATCAGTCTTTAGAGAACGTTACAGATGTTTAATACTGAAACTTATAATCCCGAATTGAGACATCTGCTTGTAATAATGAAGCTGAAAAGATATTGTACTTTCTGTATCGATACTGCGTTGTTTAATAAAAAAAATGTTATTTCTGAATTGCTTCAATACTTATTAAACCGTTATTCCTAAAATGAGTTAATTTTTGGGATGAAAGTTATCTCTGTTTGTTCCCTTTTTTACAGGAATTTTAAAGATTTTACCCAGTTCAATGGGAACAGTCTCGTCAAAGTGTGACATTTTACACTTGAATATTCTAACATTTGACCTATAAATATGAGCCCCAATATATATTTGTTTTACTTGTTCACAGAATATTTTTGTGTAAGCGTAATAAAGACAGATTTGCATTGACTTACATCCAAATAGTCTCAAGTTTTTTATTTTGTGTTTTGTATACTGTTGTTTGTCTTTCATCATTACTCTTTTTCAGCCATGGCGTTGACAGTGTATTTTCGACTTTGAGGTTAAATGCTCGTTTGGCATCTATCTCCTCTTTTTTCATTCAGCTTTATTTGGACACTGGGTTTTCAGACTATTTTACTGGTGTTGTACAGGATAACTTTGAATAGACTTGCTTTAAAGTTGTTTGTCCATTGAAACGAACAATATCAGTAATGCGGATCTTTGACCCTGAAACTAACTACAAAGACAGATTGAAAGTGGTTCTTCATATTTGAATTGTCCTTTAACACACTTAGAAATATCATCCGAGTTTTAGTAATAATACCTGCAGTACAAAACTTGAGACACAGATAACAATTAAAATAACAAAAACGAGAACCAAGAAAAAATTCAAAACTTAAATATAAAAAAGAAGATGTGGTATGATTGCCAATGAGACAACTATCCACAAAAGACCAAAATGACACACACATTAACAACTATAGGTCACCGTAAGGCGTTCAACATTGAGCAAAGCCCATACCGCCTAGTCAGCTATAAAAGGCCCCGATGAGACAATGTAAAACAATTCAAACGAGAAAACTAACGGCCTTATTTATATAAAAAAATGAACGAAAAACAAACATGTCACACATAAACAAACGACAACCGCGGAATAACAGGCTCCTGGCTTGGGACAGGCACATACATAAATAATGTGGCGGGATTAAACATGTTAGCGGAATCCCAACCCTCTCCCTAACCTGGGACATTTGTATAACAGTACAACATAAGAACGAACTATAAAAATCAGTTGAAAAAGGCTTAACTCATCAGATGGACAAACATACAAGTGGACGTGGCCGGGTACTTATACATCCCGACACAAAAAGACACAATAAACAGATCTGAGAGTACTCGCAGTTATCTGACAGCTAGTTCAAAGCCACTAAGAACTAATAAAAAAATCATACATTTAAGACTAAACTATCAATCCGTACACATTCAACATCCAATGGATTTAGTGTAAAGACGTCATAAACAGCCAGAGAAAAAACATGATCTTATGCAATGCCAAGTTACAGGTATCGACAGATTGTAGATCCACGAATATGTATATGTATATAACATACTAGTAATATTTAGTTAGCTTTTAATTCACTGATAACAAAATCAATATTTATACCAATAAAAACAATATTCAATGATCTTATTACAGTGTTGAATAGGTAACCTTTTAGAATAAGTTGATTGAAAGGAGCGACAATTTTACATGGATCATTTCTAAATTTCCGGGCACGGTTAACAATATTTCCGTAAAAATAAGGATGTGCTATCCCGTTTGAAATAATTTTTGTACAGGTACAACCAAACTTCAAAACCAAATCTTTATATCTATGGAAAAATTTAATAAAGGTTGGAAGTAATTTATGGTAACGATATCCCTGGTCTAATAATTTACCAGTAATACATAGATTGCGTTCGTTAAAATAAAAATACGTCACAACAGACACGGGCATAGTGAACAAGTTGTGAAATATAAAGACCGTAAGATGGTGCCAAAGGAACATCACCATCTAAAAATGGAAAATTAACAATAGGGAACGAAAAATCGTCTCTTTTGTCGTAAATTTTAGTGTGAAGTTTTTCCGTTTAAAACCGAAATATTTAAATGTTGCCGAAACTTAAATAAATATTAACAAGGAGAAAAATAACAGCTTCAATCATCTCATCACACCCCCAGTAAGTATATCTAGCATATTTACCTTTCTCATTAGAGAAGAAGGCTTTACATGAGTTGCAGCAAATATATTTACATTCAGCTTTACAAAACGACCATTTAATTAGATAGGAAAACTTTTGTTTAATAAGATAGTGTGGAAGTGTAATGTAAAGAGTAGAAAAATCAAAACTATCAACAGACTCAAAAGGACCATTAAAAGCACGTAATTTATCTAAAACATCCAAAGAATATTTTACACTCCAAAAATAGTTTATACTACTATGTTCATATATTTTATTACAATAGTTTATGATAATCTCTTTAATAGTAGTTAATGAACTAGTAAGATTCCCCATTTCCTATCTCAATTTTAGTTAAGAGCACTGAAAGATTAGTTGTAGAACACTTACTAGAGGCCGAGATGAAACAATATTTAAATGTTTTTTGTGTAGTTTAGGTAGCCAATACATAGTAGAGACCTTCAAATGTTCAGAAGCAGCCTTAAGCTTTGATGTGGTTGTGATATACTTGTTTACTATATGACTCTCTGTGGAGCGGATGGACTTGAATGTAGATGAATTTAAAATTTCATTCTTGTTTGTCCTACATATTGTATACCACACTTGGGCTTTGTTCATGTAACCAGATAAATGAGGCTTTGAGTTTTTCATGTCATGTCACAGGCAAAGGAAAGCGAAAAAGCTCTCCCGTTCACTGTTGACCTTAAAGTATTATCAGAAGATAATCTAGAACAGGTTTGTCATTTTCTGGCATTACACCAAAACGTCAAACGAGGGTATGAAAACCGTCACATTCCTGACGTTAAACAGTTATTGTATAAGTTCCGAGACCTGCCAAAAGAAAAAAATAACGCTCTGAACAGTAGTAAAAGTTTTATAACCGACGTCAGTACATATTATATATTGTACAATACCATAATTGCTTTTTTTGTGAAGTTGATACATTTAACAACCAGCTTGGGCTTTATATCTTCCGATGAAATTTTTAGGAACGAGACGTGTTTTGGCATAACCCTGATACACCAACTTTGTGTTAGACACTAAAGTATGAGCAGCAGCGACATGCTTTTGAAAATCGAATGAGGAAAAAGTGTATACCAATATGCAGGTGAAGTTAATATAATGCTGATAAGGTCGGGGAAATCGATAATTTCAAAATGAAAATCGTCTCTTTATTCATATGTGCTGTTACTGAGATTATCGCGTATGTCAAATTCGAAGTATAAGTCTAAAATGAAGAAGTAGAAAGCCGTGTTTGCTGTTGCTTTAATGTCTAGTTATGGGGGATACATGTACCGAAACTTGAAATATGACATATAAGGTTTTGATATCTCTTGCTATTTTATTAAAATTGAGAATGGAAATGGGGAATGTGTCATAGAGACACCCACCCGACCATAGAACAGACAACAGCAGAAGGTCACTAACAGGTCTTCACTGCAGCAAGACATTCCCACACCCGGCATCCTTTAGCTGGCCCCTAAACAAATATATATACTAGTTCAGTGATAATGAACGCCATACTCAACTCCAAATTGTACACGAAAAGAAACTAAAATTAAAAATAATACAAGGGTAGCAACGGCTAGAGGCTCCTAACTTGAGACAGGCACAAACATGCGGGAGGTTAAACATGTTTATGAGATATCAACCCTCCCCTAAACCTCTAGCCAATGTAGAAAATTAAAATGACAATAATACATACATAACAACAGTTAACTGGTCCGAGACCACAATTGTCGTCCCTTGATTTTCGTTGTTCACGAATATAGTCCCTAGTGTTGACAGTGGGTTACTTGCCATTTATTTTTATACCCCTTCCAAATTTATTTCTCCATGTTAAATGCCTCAAATTGCAATTAGGGGGGTGAAATTACACTGTAAAAAAAATTGGGTCCAGAATTATAAAGGAAAGTAGTGATTGGTCCATGTGAAAAAGGTTAAAAATTAGCACTTCGGAAGCTGTCAAAAGATTTCAAGACGCCCTAAACATAAAATTGTCCACATTTTGAGTTAGAGCCGATGCATTTTTCTATAATTTTTTTTAAAATTTGTCCCAAAAGTAGTACAACACACTGTAAAAGTTTCATTGAGAAAGCGCCGGTTGGATTTTTTAAATTTTCATTTATGTTCAAAAAGATATGCACTACGAAATAATTGTGGTCTCGGACCAACTGACATGCCAGCTCCAGACTTCAATTACACTGACTGAAAGATTATGTCTTCATAATATGAATATCAGGCACAATCCTTCTCGTTAGGGTTTTAGTATCATACCATAATGACATATATGAAAAGAACATTTTCTCGTTTGAATTGTTTTACATTGTCTTATCGGGCCTTTTATAGCTGACTATGCGGTATGGACTTTGCTCATTGTTAAAGGCCGTACGGTGACCTATAGTTGTTAATGTCTGGGTCATTTTGGTCTCTTGTGGACAGTTGTCTCATTGGCAATCATACCACATTTTCTTTTTTTATATATAACCCGTGTCATGTCAACAACTTGTTTTTAAATAAATGTGTTTATAGATATAGGAAGATGTGGTGTGAGTGCCAATGAGACAACTCTCCATCCAAATAACGATTTAAAAAAGTAAACCATTATAGGTCAATGTTAGTTCCGATGGAAAGACCCTATAAGTGATTCAAAAGTAACGCCAAAATATGCAATCTTTAATGACCTGACAACTGTATCGTAACTATATCCCTTCATAATAAGTCTATTCAAAGGTTTTGTTAGCTTCTGAGGTGAATAATGACATTTTTGTGCTTTATAAAGAATATTTCCATAACAAATTGGATGGGAAATACCTGAACGTATAAGAAGTCTGCAGCAATTTGAGCTATATTTAAGCGTTATAAGTTGTGAAGTAAAAAACATTTCTTTAATCATTTTATGGATGGCATCACGAGTTGGTTGACCCTCATACAACATTCGTTTCGCAGATGATAGCGGATATGTGTTTACTGTCGTAACTACAATCCACTCCCTTTACAAACAATTTGACCTACCGATTTATATTAATTACCAGGTTGTACCAATATGCGCAACACGGCGGGTTCAACTCATGCAGACAGATCTGCTTATCCTAACGAAGAACATGCGATCATCACTGTTTTTTTTTTTTTTGGGGGGGGGGGGGGGGGGGGGGGGGGTTTCTACAGTCTTTGGTATTCCATTTCGTGATTTGTATTATGTTGTTTGTATGTTGATCTTTTTTTTTGTCCATTTATTTTCGACCAATCAGTTGGAATATTCCTGAAATTTTTTAGCCTCTCTTTTAATACTATATTTTTTTCTCTTTCGTCTTGAAATACGTTTTTATCTTCATTAATTTAGAATTAAAACAAGCTTTTTTAACCCATCTCGATTATAAAGGGCATACCTGTTCATCTATAGCAAATTATTATATTTGTTCATGGGGTGGATGATTAATTAACACAATACCAAAATTGACAATAAAACGTGAGTACTGTTAAATTGATTACATCATTTTGTTAACTGTAGTTTGTATTTGAATCAGGGAACATAATAATCTGACACAGGACTACAATAACATAAACATAAACATATAACACAGATAGATTTAAATTTGATAATGAATTAATTTTTCTCTTTTACAATTTCCTCACTCTCTCTCCTTTATTTCCAATGAATCGATAGTACTACTGGTCACATTATTTATTACTCATTCAGGAGTCAGTAAATTGGTATTATTCATTTAGATAATTGGTATCTTGACTTCATACGTTTTACCGGTACTATGTGTCTAATGCTTGTATCATTCACTCTGACTAATTGTTCTTCATGGCTGTAAATAAATTGAATGGATTGCATGAACTTTGATTTAGTACTTCACTTAAATTTACGAAGGTGTTTTAAAATATGTTCCTAGAATAATAAGAAGTACATTTCCATGTATACAATCCCAACATCTGCTGTTCTGTATGTTTAAAAATTACAAGTATACATGTACTTCCTCAATGGAAAGTTGTTGACCCTACAACTATACAAAACACATCTAGACAATTTGTGTTAAAGCTATATATACTCAACAAAAAGTTATAAGAACAGTTGTATTTGGACTTTTTCTACATTACTCAGGCATGTTGTGTAATTGTTGTTTAATGTGTAAATGATATTTATATCGTCGCTGGGCTTCTAAAATGTCGTATATGACTTTTTTGGCTAAAAATACTTTTTGACACCAATGGTCTGGGCGGGAGGAAATCTTTGGTATTACAAAATAGCATACAGTTAGACCAATCAAAACGTTTGAAATAAGACATATTACAAAATTGCCAATGTCAGTTGTTTGTAAAGTTTACTTCCAAAATGTTGTATGAAAACTTGAAAATCGTTGTATAATGGTTTTGGGAATAAAATAATTAAACATTTCTTTATTTCTGTGAAAATAATTTAAGTTCTCTGATTATCCAGAAATGTCAAAGTTTTTATTTCACTGGTATTTACAAAAATCTTCAAGTTCACATACGACATTTTGGATGCATGCATTTCGTCAAAATTTTCAAAGCCTGTTTGTGAGATATTTTTTTCTTGAAAAATTTGTAATTTACAACATTTTAGAAGCCCAGCGACGATATATGATAAACATATTAAATTTGGAGCTCTTCATAGCTTTTGTCGCTCACACCACCGATGACTTCGTACATTTTTATCAATGGACACCCTCTTACATACATTTGTAGTAGAGTTTATGACAGAAATCTTGTTTTAGTCGAAAAATTTTCTGTTTACAGTTTCACTTAATTTTTCTATACCTTTTGCCCAAACATTAAAAAGAATCGTCATTTCAGAAATCATTAAATAACACAACGGACAAATTCATTTACACATCAATTTATTGTTTTAAAACTACTCTGTGTCAAATGTTTTCATTATTCGCCCTAAGTGTTCTTCATAAAGGTAAATAGAGATAAATGGATTGCATGAACTTTAATTTAGTACTTCATGAAATTATATATGAAGGAGTTTTAAAATATTTTCCTATTATAATTGGAAGATTGAATGAAAAGAAAAGTACATTTCTATGTACTATAAGAAATGAATAAAATACAAGCCAAACATCTACTGTTCTTTATATTTTAAAATTACAAGTATGCATGTACTTCCTTAACGGGTATTTATTGGCCCTACAACTATACGAAACAAATCTTATTTTTTTTAAGCTCTATAAACTCATCATAAAATTATCGAAAACATTCATACTTGGTACTTTTTTATACTACTTAGGCATGTTATTTCACTGTTGTTGATCAGTTAAATTTTTACCAATTTCAAATGTTGAAAGGGGGTCCTTAACATCCAATACAGACAACAGTGTAAATGATTTTTATATACGACAAAAATATTAAACTAGAGTCTCTTAAGAGCTTGTGTGGACCACAACGACGTATATGTAAATTGTCATCAATTGACACTCTCTAGTAAAGTTTATGACAGAAATTCAGCAACTCCGGGTGCGGGAATTTCTCGCTGCATTGAAAATCTATTGGTGACGTTCTGCTGTTGTCTGTTATATGGTCGGGTTGTTGTCTCTTTGACACATTCCCCATTTCCATTCTCAATTTTATATCTTGTTTTATCGCTATTTTGTGCATTTTTCCTTTGATCTATATGTTTGATAATTTTTCATATCATGCTACTCGCTAGGGATGGAAAATGTTCGCTAGAAACTAGGGAGGCACGTGGCGTTGCTAATGAAATAGACATGAAAGTGTCAACGTCATCATAGGTAAAATAGCAATAAACAGATACCGGTTCAAGCGAGAAAATCAATCTCGTTGAGATGATCAGCGATAATTACTGATATATAATGTTTACATGCTTAGTCAGTATGCCATCATTGCCTATTTTGTTGAAAACGATCACAGACAAAAACAAAATTGAGAGTAGCGAAACTATGCACAATGATAATTTCTTCCTTTTGTTTTTAGTATCAAAATTATCCGATTACTTCCTGTATGAGTTATTGTCTTTAGATAATTAAATTTGTCATTTTTCAAAAATTAAGACAAATAAGCATAACAACAAGATCAAACAGCTTGTAGGTGAATGATGATGCTGGTGGTATTTAACGACTTTCACTGGCTATACAACACTCGGACCGTCGGCGCGTTGCTCGAATGCATTCTCTAAGGGATTAACTATTTTGTTGAGTAACGATGCACAGCTGGTAGGGAGCTGAACTTTTTAGTTATAATGACTGAGACCTGACTGACTAATCAATGTGAAAATACATTTTTCCATTGTGTTTTTAAAGAAGTTTTTGTCCAAAAATGACAATTTGTTTAATGTTTTTTTTTTCAAAAACTTAAGAATATAAAGTGAAACTGTAAACAGAAAAAAATATCAAGAATACAGGTTCGACTTAAACTAGATTTCTGTCATAAACATGATAAACTATACTTAAGACTAAAATGTTGGAGAGTGTCAATTGATGAAAATGTACATAGACGTCGTTGTAAACGACACAAGGGTCTTAAGATACTCTAGTTAAATATGTTTATTATATATAAACATCATTTACACTCGTGTTTGTATTGAATATTAGAAGCCCCCTTTCCCCTTTTTAAATGGTTAAAAAACAACTGTTCAACAATGAAAAAACAAACATGTCTGTAGTAAGTAATTGTGAAAAAGTACCAAATATGTTTGTTCTTATTACTTTATGTTGAGTATATATAGCTTTTTAAAAACAATTTGTTTCTATATATTCTGGTGAAGTTGAAGGGTCAATAATAAAAAAAATAGACACGTTTAATCATTTTTTACGTCCGAAGCGGATTTCTGGATATACCTTCATTAGGAACGCTCAAAGCAAAACTTTTGAAATCCGAAGATGTATAAGTACCGAAACCGTTGAAAAGCTATATGTCAATAATAATTTCCATTAAAGAAGTACATGTATACTTGTAATTTTGAAATATGCAGAACAGCAGATGTCGGGCTTATATTTTATTCATTTCGTCAGAAATTTACATGGAAATGTACTTTTCCTTTTATTCAATCTTCTTTTTATACTAGAAAAATATTTTCTTATTATACTAGGAAAATATTTTAAACACCTTCATAAATTCTAGTGAAGTCCTAAATCAAAGTTCATGCAATCCATGCATCTTTATTTACCTTCATGTAAAACGCTTACAGCGAATGATAAAAACATAAGACAGAGAGTACATTTAATACAATAGCTAAAAAAATCGGTAAACTATGCGACCGTTTTCTTAGGGAACAACGTATGCAGTCTTCATATCTATTATCATAATGAACAACATTGTATTCCCTTTCTATCTAGTGGATACAACAAATAACTTAAATGATATCTTAAATGATATCTTAAATGGTTTCAGCTTCCCACTTGTGAACATTCCATTTCCATGTAGCTTCATTCCAGCTGCACCTGCCTACGGAGTATATATCTCCCAATTGAAACGATATTCCAGCGCCTGTATTTCCTATCATGATTTCCTTGATAGAAGGAATAAGGAAGTTATAAAACCAAGAGTTCGAACTGGTGAAGTTTAAATCATCACTTCGTAAATTTCACGGACGCCATCACGAGTTGGTTGACCGTTATAGATATTTTAATCAATTCAGTTAATAATAAATGTTGAAATTTCAAATTTGTAATTACATGCATGCATTTAATATCCTTTTGTTTGGATAATCTTCCTAAATACAGGTGAACTCACTGTCAATGGTCAATTCATAACCTAGGGCAATATAAAATGGTCATCTCACACGTTAATAGAGATTCATGTTATTGAAATCAAAACAAAGTCTGCATCTACTGAAGTAGAAGTTTTTGGTCATCTGACTAGTAAAGACAACAATGCAATTGTCTATTCTCTATTCAAAGTTATAACAAATTATGTTTGTGGTATCAAAATAGTCTACATGTATCTATATCTTAACAATAATTGCATTTCGTTGGTTCACTATGAATAGGATATTGTATCCTTTCTTAATTTTGATATCATTATATTGAAGGTTCATCTATGATACGCTTAAGCTCTTATATATCTAGGAATTTAATTACAAACCAGCTTTTTCAATGTAGTAAAGACCATAAGACCATCATGCAATTTTAATGTCCATTCCTATTTTCATACTTGCTAAGTAATTACAGACATTGGAAGTAAAATCTGTTGGGATATCTGGTTGAACATTACGCAGTTTGAGAGAATAGATCTGAATAAGTCATTTTACAGAAATCTCTTGATATATACTTGGTTGTAGTTAAAAGTAAATCAACAAAAATACCATCTACTGTAACAACGACAATGTCAGTCATAATGTTTAAATAATTTGTTGCCCTTGGCTTTTGGAATTTTTTTTGGGCTTTTCAAACTTATGTTTTCTTTTTCTTTATTTTATAAGTAACATAATGATCAATCTGGAAACTAATACATTTTGTACTAATGCTTAATGAAAATAAAATATGAAGTCATTAATTTTTTTTTACATGTGATCGATACAAGACACGTATATGTAATGCATGACGCAATGTTAGCCAAGAAACATCTTGAATATCAAAGTGAGGCTGTAACAGTCTGTATAAAAAGGGAGTCTCATCAAGGGCAGGATAAAACATTTCAAGATGGACAACGCTAATAGGTAAGAACAAATGAAATAAATAAATTTGACATCAATTAAATATTATGATTGAATTTTTTTCATTTTGAATTAAACTTCAATTTAATAGAATTTAATGGATTAAGGCTTTTAAGTACACTGTCCGCGGCACTGCATGGTTAATTGAAAATGCCATATTTGGGTTAAAAGAAACATTTGAATCATTGATAATTTGGATTCTATTTCATAAATGAAGTTATTTATGTTTTATAAAATTAGAAGATGTGAAAAGATTGCCAATGAGATATTTATCCTAGGTATAAAACGAGTTGTTGAAATTAATCAAAGGCAACTGGACGCTTTCAATAATGATAAAAAACCATACCGTATAGTCGGCTGTAAAATCATTGACATGAAAAACGTAAAATAGTTCAATCGAGAAAACATGCTAACATTCTTTTTATCGACGATAAACAAATATGACAAACATTAACCAACTATATTTTTCATTTTTTTATATTTTTTTTTAGTTTTATCTTTCTTTATGCTATGTGGCAAGTCCATATTTAATAAAAGCGATTAGCGTGATGAATATACATTTTTTTTTAAACAAAGAGTATGTTATCTGCAATAGAAAAATACTTAAAACGGCTGATTTTGTACGATGATAAATGAAATACATGGCAAGGAAATGTAAACAAGAGTACAAATTGATTAAATGATTTTTTTCTTGTTCATTTTAGGAATAGATTAACATTTGATGTATTACCTAGTTTTACTAGGTAAAATTTTGACTGTGTAACTTTAACTTTATAGATCGGAGGCTTTGTAAACAACAGCCCTTAAACAAGAACACAAGACAGTAATGAAAGGTCTGGATTATGTTGACAATATAGATACTACTGAAATAAGTATCTAGAAAAATGAAAATGATACAGATAGCGTTTTTTATTTCCCATATTTTTATTACAGCAATTTTCTTAACCTTTCGCCTCAACAATAAACACGACATATTTATATTATAGAGTATGTGCTGTAATACTTGTCATCATATCATGTCTAGCGCTTTCGACAGAAAGCAACCGGTGTTTCCAGGCCAATAAAGGGTTATCCGAAGGCTGTAGTATCCCATTATTGAAAAAGTTTCCTTACAAGACATCTTTCACGCCCCCATGCCAGCGTCACGATATTTGTTACCGTTGTGTAAGTACAAATAGAACATCAAATACTTTTACATGGTGGTTCATTTCTAGCATGATAGTGTTCATGTATTAAGAATGGTCTGAATCAAGAGCACGCAAGCTACTACCTGTAGAAAAATATTGTTTGATGTATGGGAATACACACAACACCAAACATTAGTCCTTCACTAAAACAACATATCATTGGAGAGGTCACCTTCTATTTTTCGAAATCTATATCGTTTCCGATCATTTGATGTTTTTTTTTATCATGCGTAATGTATTTATAGAATAAAACTATTCGTTTTGTTATCCTAAACAAAGGAATTATCAACGCCACAAAAATAAGAAACAAACAAATACATTTTTATATGACGATTAACTAATAGTCTGGAAAAATAGAAACATCACAAAAATACTGAACTCCGATGGAAATTCAAAATGCAAAGTCCCTTATCAAGCAAAGTTAAAAGCGCCAACACATCAAACGAATGGATGACAACTGTCATATTCCTCACTTGGAAGAGGTAGATGTTTTATATTTTATATTTCTTTTCAGGGTTCAAAATTTAGTAAAAGCAGATCATACTGTGACAATCTTTTCTTACGAGACATGCTGAAAGTTTGTAGAAGGATGCCATTGTGGAAGAAAGTAGGATGCATACATTTTGCATCCAGCGTATATTATAAAAATGTTAGGCAGTTTGGTTTTCTATTCTACAGAAGAACTCCAAAGACCGAATGCAACCAAAGCTGGGTGCGCAGTTGTCTTCCATGATTTTAAGTCTTCATGCTATACTAGTAAAATATAAATTTATTACCATGAACAATTGTATCGTCTTGTTGTATATTAAGTAAATGTATACGTGAAAAAGGACACCAACCCTTACAATTAAAACGTCGATAAAGTACAGATAAAAACATTACTATTTGAGTAGAAAGTTGTCTAAGAACGTCTGTTTTTGTTTTCTTAAACAGAATCATCTGAACATTCCTAGCCCGGTTGATAAAAAGTCAACATCAACTTCACATATACTACATGATATCTTGATGTAAAAGTTCGAGGTCCTGGCATTGTTTATCATCCTAATAATGTATTAAAGTGTTCGTTTGTTTTGTGTTTGTACTGTTTGGTCCATTTTTGGTACTGATACAGCCTCACCCAGCCATTGTGTTGATGTGATGTGGTCCCTTTTATACGCTTGTTTGTCATTTTGCGCATGTGTTTTGTGTATATGGCATTTTGTTTTTCTTTGTTAACATATTCGTTTATAGATATAGGAAGATGTGGTGTGAGTGCCAATGAGACAGCTCTCCATCTAGATACCAATTTATAAAAGTAAACCATTATAGGTCAATGTACGACCTTCAACACGGAGCATTGACTCACACCGAACAACAAGCTATAAAGAGCCCCAAAGTTACTAGTGTAAAACCATCCAAACGGGAAAACCAACGGTCTTATATCACAGAGTTAACGACTGTACTTACATTGATGAAATTTTGACCTATGCTATAAAATAATAAGATGTGGTATGATTGTTAATAAGACTTTTCACTTGGATTTCCGTATTTTTTGCTGTTAACTTTTACCTCGGCGATGTGTATTACACATATAAATCATCATATACATGTAGTATCGTTTCCAGTTGGGACAAATATTCTTTACCCTTTTCCCTTTGAAAAATAAATTAAGAGAACTATCGAATGAAAACTAACTAAAAATCCCTTATCAAACGACAATAAGTTATCAAAGGTACCAGGATTATAATTTAGTACGCCAGACGCGCGTTTCGTCTACATAAGACTCTTCAGTGACGCTCATCTAAAAATTTATTAAAAGCCAAACAATAACAAAGTTGAAGAGCATTGAGGATCCAAAATTCCAAAACATTGTACCAAATACGGCTAAAGTAATCTAGGCCTTGGATAAGAAAATCCTAAGTTGTTCCTAAATTCGTAATCACTTCATCAAACAAATATGCCAACAAAGAAAACATAGATGATATTGTAACGTGTTCGCAAACCGGTGAGAACCTATCAAGCTAACCGACAAAACTAACCACCAGACCAGACAGACACCAACAACGAACCAAAAGAATTTCACAGGAAATATAAACGCTCAAGATAAATTAATTACTATAGTACTGCTACCACAACGGCATATCACCAAAATATAGTTTCTAGGTCGACGCCCAGTCTCCTTTTTATGTGTGTGTGTAAGTTGGATAGATTTTTATATGTAATGTAATCAAGTATCAGCTCAGACTTTAGTTTGATGTTCTGAATGGAAACACAAAATAGTTTCAAGTGTAATATAACTTTTATTCACCAGACAATAATATTAAAAACAACTGGAACATGGATTAACAGCAATAAATCTCTTAAAACAACAATCAACAATTAACAATAGTCCGTATAGATTAAACGAACATAAGATAATACCATAAAATCAACATTCAGGAAACACAGATTATATCAGCAACTCTCCATATAAATACATGTAAAATACTACAGTACACAAATAAATAAACCCCTATTTTCGTAACTCTCTTTTTATACTATAAAAAGATATATAAACAGCCACCCTACTATTCGAAACAAACGGCAACTTTTGCCGAGTTGACGCACCTTTCCTATTTAAAGTTAAAATTCATTATTAAGCTTTATTCTCAAAACTTAGAATCTTTAGAAAACAAGAACGCTATTAAAATTCTGCCTCCGTTTATAACTGGAAACTGGAACAATTATATATGAACTGCATAAATAGTTATATTGCATATAAAGTGCAATATACAGGAACTAAACTGCTGCTTTAGAAAAACTGTACCTTGAAAGTTATGAGACAAGTTTATTTTACTGCTATCCGGAACTAGGGACAAGCTGGAACTGACGCAAAATACTATCAATCTTAATACGCTAGTGTTGTTATTTCGCGTGAGAGAAATTCCAAATATGGGTAAAATCCATGACCAAATAAGGAATCTTCCTTATTAGGTAAATAACTTTGCACTCAACGTCTTAGAAAACGACGTCTTAACAGCCCGATTACAGTGAAAAGGTGCGCAACGTCAGTGCAAAAATAGTTCGTAAGAAGCTATTACAATATATAGAATAAAACTCTATTCTACATAAACCTTACATAAAATACTCTAACATTCATCTCTATTTTGAAAAACATACAAAAATATAACTAAAACATGTCCAAGACAGTATACAATTTATACGATTTCTCAAGATTGTCACTATATTTATCACAATACGTGACTTCCGGTTTAAGCAAAAGTGAAAGTAACGTACATATTATTACAAGCTGCCGGTCATAGAACCATGCTTTCTGTTACTCTGGAACTTACGATATAAAAACATTTATACAATACATAGGTAATCATGACATAAAATACACACACTCCTTGCTATATATAATAATACAAAGTACAGTCGTGGTAGAGACATAGACAAACAATGTCAACCTAATTAAATTAAAACATGTAATCTCAATAATTCATAAAGTTTTCACAAGGTTAGCTAAATAGTAGTTCAACAAAATATAGACAATATCAACAAAAATTTAGGCAGTGCTATATGTCAAAAACGTCACAATATTAAGATAAAATACATGAGCAAATATGAAACACAAGAATACAAAAAATGACATAAGCACAATAACACAAGTACCGAGTCACATAAAAGGCTATTATCGAAAAAAGAATAATAAGTAAACAGAAAATAATTATATCTTACGACAGGTTTCATGATAGGGTCATCACATACGAAAAAGATATACGGGTTAATAGGTTTGTAAGTTTCTCTTTTATCTTTCGCCTCTATTTGGAACTAGCAATTCATGTCTTACGATATGGATAAAGAAAAGATAATCAATTTCCTGTATTAAAAAGGGTTTTATATTTAATGCTAGCCAATTAAGATTTGATGTTCGGTAGTCGTCGTGTTTTGGTTTGGTTAATACGCCTGTCTTGTTTTTTTTTATATATAGACTAATTCTTTACATGGTTTTCCTGATTGAATGTTTTTACACTAGTCATTTAGGACATTTTATATCCTGCTGTTCGGTCTAAGCTACGGCTCCGTGTTGAAATCAATACGTTGACCTTTCATGGTTTACTTTTACAAATTGTGACTTAGATGTAGAATTTTCTCAAAAGCACTCATACCATACCTTCTCATATCTATAACACATATTCAACATTGTTATTTGAAGTAGGAAAGGACTGCAACTGATTGTACACACCGCATGTATAAGATTGATAAATTTTAAGAGTTTTTTTCGAAAAAAAAAAACCCCAAAAAACAACACAACACTGGTTGCAAAACGATCTCTATTTAGACCATGAAGTGAATCATTGATTTTTGAATAGTGTCTCAAAAATGTGTTCTTTAAAGTTTAGGAATAAGGACAAAATATTATGACTAATCCCCATTATAAAGTTCGTGGTTGTGCCCCTGTAGCCAGTTATAATTAATGGTAATTTGATGGAAACTGGAGAAAAAAATGGTAAACTTTTAAATCAATAAAATGATTGACTAAACTGTAGTTTGCGTTATAAATGTAATCAGGGAAAATATAAACCTTACGCAGGAATGAGATTTATGAAGCGCATTTCACGTAAGACAGTTAATTTGAATCCGATAAGATGAATTTTCACTTCCTCAATTATTACTCATCTTTCCCCTTTATTGCCAAGAGAATGAATCAATGAAACATGGAGTGCTTACTTTTGAGTTAGTTAGGTATTCTCTTCAAATAATCAATAAATCGATGTTGATAGTGGTTATCCAGTTCATTATCATTATCTGAATACATATTTCATAGGTTTAATCAAATATCAAGGTCTAAAATCCCGAACGATGCGTACTGTTATGCATTTACTTGTCTACAGTTAAAAAGGCTAGATGTATAGGGGATGGTGGAGATCTGATAGACATGTTTTACCCCGCCACATTTTTGCGCCTGTCCTAAGTCAGGAGTCTCTGACCTTTGTTAGTAGTACTGTAATATTATGAATTTTATTCATTTGTGTATAATTTGTGTAAAATTTGGAGTTTTAATATGACGTCCCTTATCACTGAACTAGTATATATACTAGTATATGTTTGGCCAGCTGAGGGGCGCCTCAAGGTGCGGGAGTTTCTTGCTGCATTGAAAATGTTTTAGTGACCTTCTGCTGTTGTCTGTTCTATTGTCGGGTTGTTGTCTCTTTGACAGATTCCCCATTTCCGTTCTCAATTCTAGATGTTGTTTTATAGCAAACTCTTCGTCTGATTGTTCCCCCGTTCTCTCAAGTGTTCTTAATGGAGCTAAACACAGAAGAGTGGATTGTATAAACTTTGATTTAGTGTTTCGTTTCAATTAATGAAGATTTTCTTTATTTTTTCCAGAAATATATGAATATTATTGTAACAGTACATGTGTATGTAGTCCGTTTTAGAAATAATTAAAACAATACTAGTCTGAGGCTTGTGTCTTCAATGCATTGAAAAACTCGTCACATGGAGGTGTACTTCAACTGGCCCCTAAATAGATATGTATTATAGTTATTAGTATATTTTTTCACAAGTTATTATTTTTAGGCTCATTTCCACATGTTCCAGCATTTTCTTTTATTAGCAAACAGTCCAAAAGAATGAACTCTTCCTCAAAATGATTGAACACTACCTTTTTCGTGTTAGCCCTATTTTAGACTTTGTCTTGTTTATGGACATATCCAACAGTTTCAGGGGAGTTAATAACAAACGTAAGCATCGTCTATAAATTCCTGTAATTTAACGTTGTTTAAATGACGTCATAATGGAATTGCAATGGCCGTCAGGAAAAGGCGATTTCTTTCCTCAAAGGAAAGGACACGGCGGGAATCGGCAAAAAAAAACAACTCATGTAGAATATTAACATAAATAGTGCTGAAATCTTAAAAGTTGATAAACACATCGCTGATAAACCTGTTATTCATATAGACCAAAAGGACAAATTAATTGCATGGAGAAAGATGGTCGGAGCCTAGTTGACCTTTCTTCATTTGCCGAAGCTTTGAAAGCTTGTGAGAGTTGTGGCTCAAACTTATAATTGCACAATACAATGAAAGAACAAAGATTTGGATTTGCCAGTATTTTGAACACTCCTTGTGAACAATGTGGATACTTGAATTCAATATCAACCGACAAAAGACATTTCACAGGACAACGAGGACCTTGTGCATTTGACATAAATACCAAAATGGAACTAGGTATCCCTAAATTATATTAACGTGATCCCATATTTAATCATTACTTAATTTACCCCCCTCCTCACTGAAAAATTATTTCAACACAGGCATCAGATGTTACTGGTTTAACTAGTAAAGGAGGATTGCATTTTTATAATGGAGACCCTGTTCAAGTACTTTCACAAGAAGCTGCATTTAAACTTTACCTCTTGGTTAGAACAGCATAAACCATGTGTCTGAGCAGCTCATTATTGTAAAACATTTGCTGCTCGCCGTTTACAGTCTGTCAAAATTTACCAGCTTCGGAGTGTTTAGACAAAAAGTAAGTGCTTTTGTGGATATTTGCCATTGTTTAAAACGACACTTCTATAAACGCATGATTTTTTAATGCCCGCCCACGATAGTATTTGTTTAGTCCCGTGTTTCCGTGTGTCTGTTCCTACGTGTGTATTTGTCTGTATACCCACCAGTTTGTCCATCCGTCCGTCCCGATTCAGGTTATTTTTTTTTGTGAAAGTGGTCAGAGGACGTCATGTCACATCGATAAGAAAATTATTACATATATTCCTATAGATTAGTGATGAGTTCTTTCTAATGTGCATGCCAAGTCAGAGTTTCAAACTTGTGGACAAATTTTTCTATTTTATTCTTCTTTAACATATACTTTTGTAAAGACATTGTGAACTTTGCATTAGCCAGTAGACACTATTTTTTGCAGATTTAAGATTCGAGATTATATTGTACAGTGTTCCCCTAAAATATATTTCATTCATTAATTCAATAAAGGAATGTCACTTTCTTTAACATTTTGACGTCACTAATCATTATTCCACTTGAAACGAGGAATATGATTTTTCTGAATATTCTTTGCGTGTTCATGATGTAAGCGGAATATATAATTATGAAGAAGCATATTTAGTTCCATCGAAGAAATTTAAACTTGGTAAGTTAAAGTACTCAAGAAAGAAACAAATAATTGAAAAACCTAATGCTTCCGAGAAAAAAATGTTATAGTTTAAAATATACATACAACTAGAACACACCCGTGATATCGCGGGTCCGTGACTGCATTAAAGTATATAACTATGCCTAAGCTATTTAGTATTGGTATGTCATGCCGATTATATTAAGATACACAGTTTTCTTTGCTTTCAAATCTTTCTGTTTGAACCCGTCGACCTGAACTTATCAATTATTGGTAATATTAATTATTTGGAAAACAAAAGGTCCTGGAATGGAGTATTTTTTTTATCAACAGCATTGTCCTATATTAGTTATAAATAAAGTTGAATTATTTGATTCGCTGTTTTACGTCATGCCCGATAACAAATTGAAAACTGTACCTATACGCCTTATTTTAAGTCCAGATGTTTTGTATTCGTATATTTATCTTAGAAAGTCTTGCTGAGTGCTGATTAAAATACTACAATAGGGAACAATTTGACAATGATGGAATTTAGTAGTGTCAGCCCTTTGATTATGACCCGTGTATACAGCAAAATCCTTAATACACCGTTTGGTGGTGCGCCTGCGAAATGCGGAACGTACAGATAAGGTAATAGGTAACAGGTGAATATACTTTTGGTATCGGTATCGGATTCGACCCGGAACTTGTTAATTATTGGCAATATTAATTATGTGGAAAACAAAAGGGTCTGGAGTGGTGTAATTTTTAATCTACATCATTGTCCTGTATTAGCTTCATATAGAGTTGAATTCTTTGATTTGTCGTTTTTACCCGATGACGGCTGACAAATTGGACCTCGTTATTTTAGTATTTATAGATACGAACATTTAAAAAAAAAAAACCTCATGTATACGGTAGAACATAAATAGCGCAAAATAAATTGAAAAAATACAGATTATTAATGTACAGGTCTTTTTATTATTCTTCATCTTCATCGTTTACAGTCTTCAACAATGAGCAATACATTGATACTCTAGAACGAATCAAAACGGCCACTAGTGTCGACTTCTCGCGTTGTATAAGCTTCCGCGCTTCATACAAAATGTACTTCGGTCAACGCTTTTTACATCCCGATGAAGTTACAAAAAGAAGCATTCAATTCTTAAGTAATCTACAACATCTAATGATTCACCGTCCAAAGGTTTTTGTACTTTAAACACTTTTATACTCGGTTTCTAAAGTAGTTTCATAAATCTTACAAAAGAAGCTCCCTTAAAGTACACGCATTTAATGCAAGGTCAATCGTAACTACTTGATCATTCTTTTTTCTTCGCACAACTAGAAATAGGCCGAGTAGTTCCAATAAAATGCCATGCAGGTGTGAAAATTAAATAAGACACGAAAGGTGGTTCTAACTCATGTTGATCCGGAATGATTGATATAAATACGAAATATCAAATAAAATAATAAATATGTTGGCAATATATTTATAATTAGGAATTTTTGATACTTACAAAATATTTTTCAAAACGTTATGACGTTCTATATTTTTTAAAAGAATAACCTATCTTACTTTGGCCAAATCGACATCGTTGAAAATAATACAGAAAATAAAAAATGTGCATTTCAAATGTTCTTTTCTTGTCGTTTTTTTAGGAAACCATAACGTTTTTGGCTTTATTTGAGTAAGAATTAATTAATTTTTCTAACCATCTTGAATTGTTTTGCTTCAATTTGAGCCCTATTAATATAAATATGTATATGTTAATTAAAAAATCATATTAATATTTTTTAAATAAAATACGTTTTTTACTCCAAACATTTTTTGCAAAACCGAAATCGACAACATATATTTGTTTGGGCAAAATTTGATTTTCTGTCAATTGAAGAATGAAATATCTTAAAGGGAAAAAATTCTCACCGTCAGAAATAAACTGTTGGGTATGCCCTTATGATAACCTTTTTTTTTTTTTTATCAAAAACAGGCACATACTATTCAACATGTTTAATTTAAAAGAACATTGTAGATATTTCTTATCGTACAATTGTATCGTCAAAAACTTTTAATGAACATGATTAAGCAAATACATGAAGATTAGTATGTTTAAATACAAACAATTATGAGATTCAGACCAGCTGTTGTCAAGGGGTGTTGAAAAAAAACACACAATAGGTCTTCCTCTAGGAAAGTGGAAACACCTGATTATTAAAACAACTGTATACCGCTGTTAAGGTTCATTGACTATTGACTATAATACGTAATGTGACCAGTATCAGTTCGAATTTGATAACGCAGGGAGAGGAAATTCCGAAGTGAAAATTCACTTGTTATCCATGTTACCCGATCTTAAATTGTCTTAATTGTAATTTTTATGCTATTGTTTTCATAATAAGACCATTGTTTAGCTAAGAGAACAAATGAAAGAAAAAAGAAAGGCTCATTTTGTGGTATGTATATGAAATAATAGCTCAATGGCCCTTCCTGAATTTAAAAACACGGTGAATTGTGAAAATTAAAAAGTTTGATTTTATGCAATGGAACTAAAAAATGAATGTTCGTGTATTAATATACATTTTTTTAATCATTCATTCAATCTCTTTTTGAATTACTTTTGTAGGTCGCTTTGCAACAGATTTTAGACATTACTGTTTTAATTTCTTTAAATAATCTTTTAATATTCTTATTCTCAAATGCATGAGATTTGTACAATTAGTAAAAGTCAAATGATATTTGAAATCTTAATCAATGTTGAATATGATTCAAATATTTGTATGGCTATAAATGTTACAATAAACACATATACATACACTTTCTTTTCAAAATCAATAATTAATTTATTCGTATCTTCACACTTGTATGGCTATTGCATTATTGTCTTCCAGTTCACCAATACAATGACCTCACCATATCGTTAGATATTCGACAATATGTGAACATTACCATATTACGGAATGAAAAGAATAGAACGATTGTTTAAACAAGAAATATAATATAGCATTAATTAAAAATGCAAAAAATCCCGTGAATTTTTTTCTCATAGAAAGAGATTTGCTGACACAGTAAATCTTTCCCCGTTTGAGAATTTGGAGTTTGTGACAAATTCCTTTTTATTATTTCTTGTTAGAACATGATGACTTTTAAATCATGCAAAACTACTGCGCACCCAGCGTTGGCTGCATTCGTACTTTGGTGTCTGTCGAAAGCATAGTATACACGGCCTGCATAGGATTTGCATCTTGCTATCCTCAGATATGGCATCATTTTACAAACTTCCGGCATGTCATGTAAGAAAATATGGTCACAGTACAATCTGGTTTTATGGTATATATGGGGTCAGTAAATTCCATATGGGGTTGAGATCGAAGAATTTATTTCCATCTTAATCATCAATTTCTTCGTCTGTTGAAACCTTCAAGATTTTTTCTCAGTACCGTTTTGTTTTTATAAAAGGAAGAAATACCCCTACTAACCGTGTATGAAATAAGCCCCGCCTACCGTTTACCTAATATTGAATATAAAGGGACGTAACACCACTACTCACCGTGTATGAAATAAGCCGCGCCTCCATACTTACCTAATATCAAATATACATAGTTTCCACAAGGTCGTTTTCAACCAATCATATTTCTAGAAATGTATAAGAGGTAAGATAATAAAATGTCTTCAATATTTGTTGTGTGTTGTTTCAAAAAAACTTTGGTTTATGTGCGTTGGACAGTTCTTGTAGTGGATTTTACAAAATACATAAAAAGTCATGCAAAACAACTACGCAATCAGCGTTGGCTACATTCATACTTTGGTATCTGTGGAAAGCATAGTAGACACGACCTGCATAGGATTTGCATCATGTTATCCTTAGATATGTCATCCTGGTACATACTTCCAGCATGTCATGTAAGAAAATATGGTCTCAGTATAAACTGATTTTACCGAATTTTGAACCATGCAAATGTATATGAAATATTAGAATATCTTCAATATTTGTTGTTTGTTGTTTCGGAACGTCTTTGTTTTAAGTGCGATGGACAGTTCTTTTATTCGATTAAAAAAAAACGGACAAAAATAAAGTTTCTTATTACAAATAAATGGTATGTATAATTAAGGAAAACAATTATACGTACGATTACATCTCCATAAAACATTATACTTCAATTGATGCACGTGAATAGTTGGTCATGGACCATTTAGGCTGTCTGTTAATATTTCAAAGTAATGATATTCCTTATTTTCCTTATTAAGCTAAATTATTTTATAACATCATACAGGTATATAACCGTGCAGGCAACAATATATGTTCAAATGAGAAAATCATAAAACAAGGAAAAACTGACCTTACCAAAAAAAAAGTCAACAACGCATAATGTAGATTTGATATGGTTGGATTAAACCTAAATATTATCTAAACAAGTAATTGACAACAATAGATGTACCAACAATAACTTATAAACAAATAGTAAACCTATACCACAATCACATGAGCTCTCACTACTAATAGTTCATAAGGATCTTCGAGTCACTAGCTCAAGCATTCAACTTTCCATTCTTTCTCATTCGTCTACTCACTCATTTATTCATCCAGTCTCTAAAGTGTCTATCCACTCACTGATGCATTCTTCCATTCACTGTTTCATTAATTCAACCATTTACTCATTAAACTCTCCATCATTCTCATTCATTCATTATGTCTCTCACTCACTCATCCATCCTCACTCTCACTCATCCATCCTGTATCTCACTCATCCGTCCTCTCACTCACTCCTAACTTATTCATACTGTCTCTCACATCCATCCTCTCTCCTACACACACATTCCTCTCTCTTACACATCCATCCATCCTCTATCTCACTCATCCATCCTCTCTGTCACCCTTTCTCTTCTTCTTATACGCATCAATTCTGTCTTCCATTCATTCATCTTCCCTCTAACTCAAGCATGCCCGCTCTCATTCACTCATCCATCCTGTCTACCACTCACCCGTCCCCTCTCTCAAGTATCCATCCTGTCTACCACTCACCCGTCCCCTCTCTCAAGTATCCATCCTGTCTACCACTCACCCGTCCCCTCTCTCAAGTATCCATCCTGTCTACCACTCACCCGTCCTCTCTCTCAAGTATCCATCATCTCTCTCTTTCATCCATTCTTTCTCTGTCACTCATACATCCTCTCTCTTAATCATCCTTCCTGTCTCTCACTCTTCCATCCTGTCTCCCACTCTTCAATCCTGTCTCCCACTCCTCCGTCCCCTCTCTTATTCAACCATACACTCTCTCACTCATCCATCCTGTCTCTCTCACTCATTCATCCTCTCTCTCTCACTCATCCAGCATGTCTCTCTCAATTATTCTTCCTCTCTTTCTCACACGCATCAAGTCTGTCTTTCGTCTCTCTCATTTCAGCATGCTGTCTCTCTAACTCACTCATACATCCTCTCTCCCAATCATCCTTCCCTCATTCATCCTCTCATTCACTTATCCCACCTGTCTCTCACACGAGGATCCATCATGTCTCTCTCTCTCTCTCACTCAATCATCCTGTCTTTCACTCAATTATCCTGTCTCACACTCATTCGACCTGTCTCACTCATTCATCCTGTCTCTCACTCATCAATCCCGTCTCTTACTCATGCGTCCCCTCTCTCACTCATCCGTCTCCTCTCTCACTGGTGTGTCTTACTCATCTATCCTCTCTCAGGCAGTTTCGCTCTCACATACACCATCTCTCGGTCATGGTTACCTCTCTTTCACTTACCTTACTTATAGAACACAAATATTATCTTTCCGTTCACATCTTCTTGGGTCATGTTCAACTCAATAGGACTACCACTACTGCTGTAGTGTTTGGCTCAGACAGTGAATGTTCTACTCCGCTGTGAAAAAAAACAGTATTGCCAGAAGAACACCTTTGTCTACCAGATTTGTGCAAAGGTCGACCCCTCACTTATAACTATGAACTGAACTGTATATTTGTAATATTTGAGTTTAGTGAGGTAAGCATAACTTGTGAGTGATGGATCAGAGACAGGATCAACGGATAAGAGACAGGATGAATGAGTGAGGGTCTGGATTTGCAAGATGGGACACGAGTGAGAGGAGATTGAGAGAGACAGATAGGTTGAGTGGCAGCTAAAGAGAATGGATGTGTGAGAGAAGATGGATGAATGAGGGAGAAGATGGATGAGTGAGATAGAAGATGGATGAATGAGAAGATGGATGAGTAAGGCAGAAGATGAATGATTGAGAGAGAAGATGGATGAATGGGAGAGAGGATGGATGAGTGAGAGAGTAGATGAAGGATGGACAATTGAATGACAAGATGGAGGATGGATGAGTGAAAAAAAAATTGATGAGGGAGAGAGGATGGATGAGTGAGAGAGAAGATCGATGAATGAGAGAGAAGATGGATGAGTGATAGACAGGATAGATGAATGAGAGAGAAGATGGATGTGTGAGAGAGAAAATAAATGTGTGAGTGAGAACATGGATGAGTGGGAGAGAAGATGGATGTGTGAGGGAGAGGGCGCATGAGTGAGATAGAAGATGAATGTATGAGAGAGAAGATGGATGTGTGAGAGAGAAAATGGATGTGAGAGAGAGAGAGTGGATGTGTGAGAGAGAAGATGGATGTGTGCGTAAGAATATGGATGAGTGATAAGAAGATTGATCTGTTAGAGGGCGGATGAGAGAGACAGAAGATGGATAATTGAGAGAGGATGAATGAGTGAGGGAGAAGGTGGATGACTGAGAGACAAGATGGGTGAGTATGTGAGAGGATGAATAAGTGAGAGAGAAGATGAATGAGTGAGAGAGAAGATGAATTAGGGAGAGAGAAGATGGATGAGTGAGAAAGGATGGATGAGTGGTAGACATGATGTATGAGTGAGAGAGAAGATGAAAGTATGAGATAGAGGATGGATGTGTGAGAGAGAGGGGATTGATTAGCGAGAGACCATATGGATGATTGAGAGACAAGATGTTGACTGATGACAGCCTATTTAATCAACGTTTTGGGCAGTGGGTGAGTGAGAGAGAAGATAGATGTGTAAGATAAGAGGGTGGATGAATGAGAGAGAAGATGGATGTGTGAGTGAGAATATGGATGAGTGAGAGAGAAGATGGATGTGGGAGAGAGGGTGGATGAATGAGAGAGAAGATGGATGTGTGAGTGAGAATATGGATGACTGAGAGAGAAGATGGATGTGGGAGATAGGGTGGATGAGTGAGATAGAAGATATTGGGTGTGTGAGAATATGGATGAGTTAGAGAGAAGATGGATATGTGAGAGAGGGTGAATGAGTGAGAAAAAAGATGGATGAGTTAAAGAGAGGATGGATGAGTGTGTAAGAGGATAAATGAGTGAAGGACAAGATGTATGGACGAAAGAGAAGATTTATAAGTGAGAGTGAAGATGGATAATTGTGAGAAAAGATGGATGAGTGAGAGAGAAGATGGATGACTGAGAGAGAAGATGGATAAGTGTATGAGAGGATGAATGAGTGAGAGAGAAGATGATTGAGTGAGAGAGAAGATGAATTAGGGAGAGAGAAGATGGATGAGGGAGTGTCTTCGTTTCCTTTCGTTACTATCTGACTCTTAATCAGAATTATCAGAATGATTAAAACAATCCACTCTCGTTTCGTCCTAGACCTTAAACATGTTAAAGACGAAGAAGAAGATGATGATAATCAACAAATTTCTTTTAATTATTTTGTCCAAGTGTTCTAATAATTGTCAACGCTCATTTGATACAGGATCTTTTATGTTTTTTTCGGTCACAATCGAACAATTATCTTAAGATCAATATTTTGTAATCGCTTTGATTTTGAAAAATACTTAATCTAATGCTAGTAGTTTTGTTTAAGTTCTCTCTTCAACGTCTTCTTTCATATTATCAACTTTGTGTTTTTTTCAATCTTTTTTATATGCATTGAGTATTTCAACTTTCATCTCATCTGTAGATTCAGCCTAAAAGACTTGGGACACATTTTCGGCCTACTATTTTAATTTAATTTAGGGCATTTTGAAGCGGTCTGTTGGGAATTGTCTAGCCCAAAAACATTTACTTCAAAATATTCCAGTCTATTTACTCTTTAGAATTCTGACGTAATAAATAGAAGAACAATTCACCTAAAAACCCAATATATATGTATGGATATTTAATGTGCGACCAAGGGGAAGTAAGTACAACAAATTTAGAAGATTTAATAATATATCGTAATGTCTAGTTTCCTACACAATGCTACAACTTAAAATGTTTTCGTGTAAACTATTCAACAACACGAGTCAAACGGGAAGAATACACAACAAACAAAATTATTAAACACTTTTGGCTAAAGCTTGCAACACACCGTCTTCTATTATGATCAGTATCGAAACTGAATCAAACACTGTAAATGAAAACGCTTAAAAGAAAAAGAAACAACGGTCTGATGAACATGTCAATAACGACTTCTTGCAGGAAAATATATGTGCAACATCTTAAAAAACTTGTTGCCCAAATACAAAAGTTGTCGTGCTAATAATTGAAAAAAGAACAAAGTGTCATGAAATCCTTATATGAAAGGAAAATTCTGTATTTTGAAAACCTGGTATTGTCAATGAAGAGTTTTTGAATATGCAATAGCTATACTCGGGTGTCCTTCAACTATAGGTTTGTGTTGATCAATATAATCCCTTGGAATCATTGACATAAATGGTGCTACTTTATCAATAGCAGTTCTCGTTTCATCTAATCCATGTTTACAGCTGATCGAAATTCAATTACAATCATGAGTTATGAAATCTTTAACATTAAACATATTTGTGCATAGTTTACGATAAATTATGTCAGGTCTGATCGACAATAACGAACTATATATCCCGTCCACATATGTATTTCATACAAATTATGTGACATCTAAGTATATAAATGTTCATTGAAACAACAAATCGTTCATAAAATATATTTGGTTATTTTGGTGTTAACGACATGTCGAATGTTGTTGGTTACTGTTAACCATATTGGTTTTCTTACATTGTTGTATAAGTTAAACTGTCTGTTTCACTTTATGACTTGGTCAGATGTCGTCATACTCTGGGGTCTTATAGTATTACTTCACGGGTTTAATTTTAATAAATGTATGTCCGTACGGTGACTTAAATGTGTTCAAATTGTTGTCCTTCATTATTAGTTGATTATTTAGGCAATCATTCCACATCTACATATTCTTGTATTGAAATGACGATACCAGAAATGTTGACTTGAAAATTATTCCGAGAATAACAGATTCATCGTTTCCCCTTCAGCCTTGTATATGTTATCCAGTTGATATAAATTTATGACAGATAATGCGAGGTGATACTTATCATCATATCCTATCTTTGATCTTGTCTGTCGTCCCTGATGATAATAGAATTGAGAATGGAAATGGGGAATGTACCAAATAGACAACAAACCGACCATAGGACAGACAACAGCAGAAAGTCACCAACAGGTCTTCAATGCAATGAGAAATTCCCGGCCCCTAAACAAATATATACTAGTTCAGTGATAATGAACGCCATACTAAACTCCAAATTGTACACAAGAAATTAAAAGTTAAAATAATACAAAACTAACAAAGGCCAGAGGCTTGACTTGGGACAGGCGCAAAAATGCGGCGCAGTTAAACATGCTTGTGAGATCTCAACCCTCCCCTATACCTCTAGCCAATGCAAAAAAGTAAATGCATAACAATACGCACATCAAAAGTCAGTTCAAGAGAAGTCCCAGTCTGATGTCAGAAGATTTAACCAAAGAAAATAAACAAAATGACAATAATACATAAATAACATCAGACTACTAGCAGTTAACTGACATGCCAGCTCCAGACTTCAATTAAACTGATTGAAAAAATATGTCTTCATCATATGAATATTAGGCACAACGCTCCCCATGAGGGGTTTAGTATCATACCATCATAACATATATGAGAAGAACATAACCCGGGTCTTGCCAACAACTGGTTTTTAAATAAATGTGTTTAGTTCCCATGCAAAGACCCTATAAGTGAATCAATATTAATGCCAAAATATGCAATCTTTAATGACCTGACAACAGTATCGTAACTATATCCCTTCTGAATAAGTCTACTTAGTATTTAAAGGTTTTGGTAGCTTCTGAGGTGAATACTGACATTTTTGTGCTGTATAAAGAATATTTCCATAAAATATTGGATGTGAAATACCTGAACGTATAAGAAGTCTGCATGTTGAGGTATTTTTACGAATGATGTCCTTATACCGATGATAAAAGTTAGTAAATGTTTTGACTAGTTTGTGATATCGAAAACTCTGGTGTAATAATTTTTCAGTAGTACATAAATTTATCTCGTTAAAATCTAAAACATTGTTACATACACGAGCGAATCGTACACGTTGAGATATATAAACACCGTACGATGGTGACAAGGGAACGTAACCATCTAAAAATGGATAATTAACGATGGGAAATGAAAAATCATCTCTTTTATCATACATTTTAGTATTAAGCTTTCCGTTGATAATATAGATATCACGATCGAGGAAAGGGCAGTGGTCATTGTTAGTATTAGCTTTATTTAAGGTAAGTTCAACAGAATAAATTTCTTTAGTATACATACTGAAGTCGTCATTATTGAGAGCCAAAACATTATCCAAATATCTAAAAGTATTATTAAATGTGTGTATCAGATATTGTTTTGATGGGTCTTTGCTGATTTTTGTCATAAATTGTAACTCATAGCAATACAAAAACAGGTCTGCAATAAGTGGTGCACAGTTAGTCCCAATTGGAATTCCGATAACCTGACGATATACGGAATCTCCAAAGCGAACAAAAATGTTATCTAGTAAAAATTAAAGGGCAGATATAGCATGAGTCTAATGTAAACGAATAAACTCATCTTAGATATCAGGATCAAAATTTTATATTTACGCCAGACGTGCGTCTCGTCTAAAAAAGTCTCATCAGTGACGCTTGAATCAAAAAATGTTTAAAAGGCCTAATAGAGTACAAAGTAGAAGAGCATTGAGGACCATAAATTCCTAAAAGATTTGCAAAATACAGCTAAGGTAATCTATTCCTGAGGTAGAAAAGCCTTTTTCAAAAACGCAAAGTTTTGTTATCAGTTAATTTATAATTATGAACATATCAATGTTTACTCAATGCGCGTCTGGCGTATTAACAATACAACAATACATTAAAATTTAGATTCCTATGTTAACTAATTCGACCAATAATAACTCAGAGCAAGTCCTATTTTCAGACCAATGTAGGGTTATAAAGTTTCCGTACAAATTAAACTTCGCGCCATCATGTCAGCGTATATTAGCTACAGCTTTGTAAGTACAATAAAACTGATATATGTTCTGATTGTCATAACGAAAATTCTCCACTGAAATGTTGTGCATTAATAACTGAAAATCTCGCATTAACCAATGAAATGCAATGTTTCTTCAACATCCTAAAATAAATGTTTTCCTTATGAAAAGAACCAATTACAGGAATGTTTAATTCGCATAAAAATTCTTGAACATCTTTATTCAATTCTGTGTTCCTTTGGTAAAGTTAATGATATTCAATTTGTTTTCCAATTAAAATATTTCTGTTTGAACGAATGATAGTTTCATTCTAAGAATTGCATATTCCTTGCTTTTCAGAAATTGGCAATGGCGATATTCCGACCTCATCTTGTAAAACATTTTTATTTGGAATTTTATGACTTCAACGCATTAAACACTTTGAATTTCATGTCTCGATGTTCATGAAAGAGCCGGAGTAACAGAGCACCTATAGAGCTGTGCTAACAATAAATGTCTCTTCATTTATGCTCGAGGAAAATATTTTCAAAAGCGAAAACTTATTAAAAAAACCCAAAAGCGGTTTCGAATCGGTGAACAAAATTAACATACTACAATATCGCTGTTTGTTTGGGAATCAGAGAGTATTTAAATCTAAAAGTTCAAAACATTTTTATTTGCAATATAATGACTGCGATTGATTTACGCACTTTGAATTTTGTGTGTCAATATATATGACTGAATTTGAGTATTGGCTATTGGCTTACAGTCAACCAGCAGTGTTATCGACCAACAGGTGAATAACTTAAGCGATACCAAATTTTGGTATAAAATGTGATTGAACAATAAATATATCATTAGTGACGCTCGAGGTCAGCATGGTCAAACTACGAAAACCTATTAAAAACCAAAAAGATATATTGAATCTGCGAACAAAGTTGAAATATGCAATTTTGCATTTTTAATGTCTCTTCACTATCGCTCTTTGTTAGGGAATCGGAGAGACTAAAATGTCTAACTTAACAGGATTTTCTCTCTGCGTTGGTGAACTATTGGTGGCCTACGGCTGTTATCTGCTCTTTGGTCGGGTTGTTGTCTCTAAGTTTATTCCTCATATCCATTCTGAATTTTATTTGGAAGTCCAATAAATTAGAGCAATGACACTCGTACAGTATTATTTGAAAATATTCCAGGTAAAAAAAAATATCACAACGTATACATTATCTATTTTCAAGCTACAAAATTCTCGAAGAGCAGAAAATACTGTGACGGTCTTTTCTTAAATGACATGAAGAAAGTTTGTAATAGGATGAAACTTCTCAAGGAATTGCTTGCAAAGGATTTGCTCGTTTATACCACCGTTCTGTTCGTTTCGGAGATAAAAAGTTCTTTAGAGAGACAACAAAGTCTCAATACAGCCAAATATTGGTGCTAAGTTGTTTTCCATGATATATACGACAGTCAGAATATTATATTTGTCTTTATCTAAATAAATAATAAGAACTTGCAGTTTGTTCATATAATTTACAATAATGTAAACAAGTCATTTTACTGATTTTGTAGGTCGAGAGCAGTTAACGTAAAACTATGTATCTGCCAAGAAAATGCTTACAATTTTATATAATTTTAATATTTAAGTTAATCTTCGTATCATACGCATGAAAAATGTGCTTGTGATTTTTTCTATTTTACTTTTCAAAAAGACTCAGGAATGTGACCTTCAAAAATTCATAATCACTGTTATCATTAATTTCCATCATTTAAAATACGCATATACACAATATTAACATGTCATCCGATGAAGATAACTTATTTCTAGACTACATGTATACTTATCTAATCCCGTTACTAATACATAATATCGATTTTCTTTAAATATCATGCTTACCCTTATAATACAAAAAAACTTGAAAAAAAACAGTTTGAATAAAAGCAACAGTAGAATACTGTTGTTCAATAGTCATCATTCGATTAAGCGAAAACAAGCCGGGTTATAATTTAAAACCGAAGGAAACACATCAACTATAGAGGACAACAACAGAACAAAAGAGATACTGACCTGCAACAAAACAAATGCCAGCACAAATAGAAAGAGATTATTTGATAACTGATATATTCCTGACTTGGTACAGACCATTTGCAGAAAAGAGATGAAAGGTTGAACCTGATTTTATCGCTAGACAAACCTCCCGCTTCTACGGCAATGTTAAATACCGTTATAATGACAACATTACGTGACAGGAATACAGCTATTGAATACAAATGATACAAACGATGTTTCACTTGTTAGAATAACAAAATATAAGTGTTTATAGCAAAACAATCCATTCTGTAGGAGAAGATTGATTTCAAAGTTGTAGTGTAGACTACTTATACATGTTATATGAGCTGGATAATAACAAATGTAATTTGCTTCGCCACTTTTGCTATTTTATTGATATTAGACATTTTATGTTACATTATTTAACTGCTCACAAAGACGCTAGTAAACCAAGAGTTTCTAATGGTAAAGTTGAAATCATCTTTTTTTTTGTACAAACATCAGCAACACGACTATCAACATGTCGAGCAGAATCTTCTTATCCTTTAAGAGTACTTAAGATCATCCTTAGTTTTGGTTGGGTTCTTGTTACTTTCTCCTTAGTTTGCTATGTTGTGTTTTGTGTTCTTTTATTTGTTTTTCTGCTGGTCTTTTCATTTTTAGCCATGGCGTTGTCAGTTTATGTTTGACTTATGAGTTTGAATATTCCTCTCATATATTTAGACACTCTGTTTTACTTCGAAGAAACCAACTAGAGGCTAGTATTCAACTGTTTGCATATATTTTGATAGTAAGATAAACGTTTGATTGGTTAAGATGACTTCACATGACATTTAAATAAAACATATTTCTTGCTCTCATCATATTTAAATCTCACCTTCTGTCTAACCTATGCAGATTTGATGAGCTTTAAAAAAATCATTGTCAATATCTTGTTTAAGGATGTTCGCTGCTATGTTTCAAAATTATAAGCTTTTTAAAACACAGTTATAAATTGATAGTAGTGTGCTTGTTTTTGAGAAATAAGTATTGTATTTTTGAATGAGTTTGGTTAAATTTTGGCTCAGTAGTTTCAAAGGAGAAGACGCCAAGTGATAAGAAAAGCTCACCTCGTCCTTCGGGCTAGGTGAGGTAAACAAAGTGCAATTTTAAAATATTAACTAAAAATGAGTATAACTCCTTACAATTATTATTTTTATATCTTTTCTTGGAATTTTTTTATTCATAATACGACTACTTGATTCCTTTTGATGTAGGTATTATTTTGAGACAAGGGAGCGGAGCTGTTTTTCGATTTGTTTTAACGTTTTTCGCTTGAGTTAATGATTGAACTGTTAAACAATAAATCAAAACAAATCCTGTATTGCAGTTTGTATCATTCATTTTGATTGGATAACCATTTTATGTCTCGATTCATGGTTTAAAAGTGTGTACTAAAGTCTTTTGTAAAGGAGAACAAATTCATCATTCCTATTTATACTATTTTACTCTATAAGCAGGTACTTCTATTTGTAACCGTCTTATTTATATCTTCCAAAATGTTTTTTATTCTTAAAGATCGTAATACTATCTACGCAGAACAAAGGGAATATATCCATTTTGACTATAAATGTAAGTAACGACAATATTCGGAATAGAATCTAAGATACATCTCACTCAAGAAAAGTTGCCACAGAAAACCCCGTAAACTCTATACCTTTTGGAGGTATGTGAAAATTTTGCTGATGAGACGAAAAATAATAATGACGCATTCTCGTAACAACAGACCACCACTTGCATACATATGTTTATTTTCTGTGAAGTGTCAAGTATCTGGGTTAAAAAATTGAAGAGTCTATAGAATTAAATATGTACTTCTTTTCCCCGACATCTGTTGTTTTGATTAATTTGCAGTAATGGACATCACTACTCATGAAAGTATTCATTTAATTAAAATAAAGATAACCTTTGCACACATGTTACACCAACGTTTATTTCACCCCAGACATTTGTTATCTTAATTAATTTGCAATAAAAAAAAAAAAACTGCAGTTACCGTCCTTTGATATGGCTATTTGTAATTTTCTGAATTATTCATTAATAAAATATCTTTAGCCAATTATATTCAAAAAGTAACTAGAATGACAAACAATCATCATGCAAATGATTGCAATCTAACTATAAGTTTCTTCAGGAAGATAAAATTGAAAGAAATCAATTGTTAAAAGACCACAGCAAATAAAATATTTGTTGAAATAAAATGTTTCACTTCTTTATACTTGATTTGCTCCTCTCCTCATGAAGTTTAACTGAAGGTGAGGGTGCCGACCTTACCACGAAACTGGAAGACAGTGGTGTTCTCCTGGAAATACTGTGTTTATTCATAGCGGAGTAGAACATTCACTGTCTGAGCCAGACACTACACCAGTAGTGCTAGTCCTATTGGGTTGAACATTTCCCAAAAGGATGCGAACGGAAAGGGTAATATTTGTGTTCTGTAAGTAAGGTAAGTAAAAGGAGATAAGAATGAACGTGAGATGGTGTATGTGAGAACGAGAGTGCTTGTGTGTGTATGTGTGAGGAAGCGGTTGCACGTGTGTGTGAGAGAGAAAAAGATGAGCGAGAGAGAAAAAAATGAGCGAGCGAGAAAAATGAGCGAGAGAGATGGATGGATGAGTGAGATAGAGATGGATGGATGAGTGAGATAGAGATGGCTGGATGAGTGAGATAAAGAGAATGGAGGAATTAGAGAGAGGATGTATGAATGGAATGAATGAGAGAGAGGATGGATGCATGGGATGAATGAGAGAGAGGAGGAATGAATGGGACGAATGAGAGAGAGGATGGATGAATGGGATGAATGAGAGAGGAGGGATAAATGGGATGAATGAGAGAGAGAGGATGGATAGATGAGAGAGAGGATGGACGAGTGTGAGAGAGAGGATGGACGAGTTAGAGAGAGAATGGACGAGTGAGAGAGAGAGGCTGTACGAGTGATAGAGAGAGAGGATGGACGAGTGAGAAATAGGATGAATGAGTGAGAGGGAGAGGAAGGATTTGAGAGAGAGGAAGGATGAGTAAGTGTGAGACAGGATGGGTGAGAAAGATAGAGAGAGGGAGAGGAAGGCTGAGAGAGACATCATGGATACTCGAGTGAGAGACAGGATGGAGAGTGAGGGATGGATGAATGAGAGCGAGGATGAATGAGGTATAGATGGAAGATGAATGAATGGTAGACAAAATGGATGAGTAAGAGAGAGATGATGGATACTGAGAGAGAGAGAGGATGGATGACTGAGGGAGAGGTTTGATGAGTGAGTGAGAGGGCATGCTTGAGTGAGAGGGAAGATGAATTAATGGAAGACAGAATAAATGAGTGTGTGGAAAAGAGAATGAATGTGTAAGGGAGAAAGAGAGAGGATGGATGAGTGAGAGAAAAAATATAAGATATGGAGAGAGGATGGATGAGTGAGACAGGATGGATGAGTGAGAATGGGGATGGATGAGTGAGAGAGAGGATGGATGAGTGAGAGACAGGATGGATGAGTGAGAGAAAAAATATAAGATATGGAGAGAGGATGGATGAGTGAGACAGGATGGATGAGTGAGAATGGGGATGGATGAGTGAGAGAGAGGATGGATGAGTGAGAGACAGGATGGATGAGTGAGAGTGATAGAGGGTTTGATGAGTAAATGGTTAAATGATTGGAAGAATGCATCAGTGAGTGAATGGACAAATGAGACACTGGATGAATAAATGAGTGAGTAGATAAATGAGAAAAAATGAAAATTTGAATGCTTGAGCTAGTGACTAGAAGATCCGTATGAATTATTAGTAGTGCTATAGGTGTATTATTTGTGTATAAGTTATTGTTGTCACATCTATTGTTTTCAATTAATTGTTTAAATAACATTTAGGTTTAATGTAACCATATCATATCTACATGATGTGTTGTAGACTTTTGTTTTTTAATTATGGTATGGTCCGTTTTTCCTTGTTTTATGATTTTCTCATTTGAACAGATATTGTTGGCTGCACGGTTATATACCTTTATGATGTTATAAGAGAATATAGCTTAAACATTTCAAAGGAAATATTAACAGACAGCCTAAATGGTACATGACCAACTTACCACGCGGCATTCTTAACACGTATAAGCCCAACTTGTTTAACTATAGAAGTATAATGCTTTTTGAAGATGTATTCGTACGTATAATTGTTTTCTTTAATTATACATACCATTTATTAGTAATAAGATACTTTATTTTTGCCGTTATTTTAAAATCGAATACAAGAACTGTCCAACGCACTTTAAACTAAGACGTTTCGAAACAACAAACAACAAATATTGAAGATATTTCAATATTTCATATACATTTTCAGGGTTAGAAATTCGGTAAAACCAGATTATACTGTGACCATATTTTCTTACATGACATGCTGGAAGTATGTAAAAGGATGCCATATATAAAGATAGAAAAATAAATAGCCTATGCAAGTAGCATATGCTATACAGCTGTTCGTGTTGGAGGTTTATTCTTCTTTAGAAAGACTCAAAAGTACGAATGCAGCCAACGTTAGGTGCGCAGTAGTTTTGGATGATTTTAAAGTCATCATCCTATAACAATAAATCATAAAAATGAATGAAAAGTAGCATCATCGTGTTATCAAAATACTAAGTATGGTATTGTCGCTGGTGAAATGGGCCACAAACTCCAAATTCTCAAACGCGGAAAAATTTGCGGTGTTAGCAAACATTTGTTCCTATGAAATGAAATTTCACGGCAGTTATTGCGTGTATAATGTGCAATGTATTACATCTTTCTGTTTTGAACAAACATTCTACGATTTTCATTTTGTTAGAAACACATATTTTTGCATTTGAATTGTCGAATATCTAACGACTAGGTGAGGTCACTGTATTCGGAAAAAGGTGTACTGGAAGACAATAATTCAATAGCGTTACAAGTCTGATGATACTAATAAAATGAATTATTGACTTAAAAAAAGTTTATGTACATGTGTTTAAAACAAATTCTGCATTGATTGAGTTATATATGAATATGTCTTTAACTGGTTGTACAAATTTCATTCATTTAGGAAAATTGAAAGATTATTTAAGAAATTAAAAACAGTAATATCAAAGAGCTGTTTCGAAGCAAGCTCTATTTAAACTTTGAAGTGATGAAAGTAATTTAAAAAAAAGATTGAAAAATTGATTAAAAAAAATAATAACAATTCCCAAACATTCCTTTTTAAATCCATGTCATAAATCAAATTCATTTTTTCTTAATTCTTGGAAGGCCGTTTTAGTGTTAATTCATATAATTATATAAATACAACTAAGTATGCCGAACAATCTCTTCTCGTAGATAAAAAAAAAGAAGGTTTTTTATTATGAAACAATGACAACAATATTGCAAGTAAGACGGTTTGGGATTGGATAACAAGTGAAAATTAAAATCACAAAATTACTGAACTCCGACAATGTCCGAGAAAAATTCAAAAAGTAAAGTTCCTAATCAAATGGAAAAATTATAAGATCAAACCCATCACTTCAAAAATGTCTTCTCCCTGCTTTATCAATACGAAACGATACTTCTTCTGGTCATGTAAATTATTAGTACCCAGGAGTTGAGTCAATGAATCATTATCGACAGAGGTAATATTCTTTTTAATAATCAGATCTGATTGTTCTGATTATTAGGTCTTTCTACTTTTCTGTGGAAACACCTATTGTATTTTTTGCTGGTTATTATTAGGTCTATGCATTTCGCTGGGGAATGTTTATTTAGTATTTGTTCTGATTATTATCATATTATTATGATGCTTTTCTCCTTCCGCTATAACCTGTATTAACGATACAAAGTTGTTTTGTGTCGCTTAGAAATTGTTTACACTATACCGAATAGCTATTGGTCTTATACAAATAAATTAGGTTTACAGTAGATTTGTGGTTATTGTTTTGAACCATGTTCTTGATCAATGACATCTCTCATTGCAGTCCTCTTTGGTTGACTATTTAATTTTTTAGCTCTTATCTTCGATAAGTATCGATTATAGAAAGCTTTACTTCAATTTATAAAAGCATTTTCAATATTTCTCTAAATATAGGAAGAATAAATCAAAAGTCCTTTTGCTTGTTATGCATGTTTTACATGTTATGCATATTTTGCATATTTTGCATGTATTTTATTTTTTAATATACATCCACTTGACGACAGCTGGTCTGAATCTTGTAATATGTTTGTATTCAAATATACATATAATGTTTCTCGTTTCTCGTTTTTTTATATAGATTAGACCGTTGTTTTTCCCGTTTGAATGGTTTTACATTTATATACCTTTATAGCTTGTTGTTCGATGTGAGCCAAGGCTCCGTGTTGAAGACTGTACATTGACCTATAATGATTTACTTTTTCTAAATTTTTTTTGGATGGAGAGTTGTCTCATTGGCACTCACACCACATCTTCCTATATCTATATATGCATGCATTTGCTTCATCATGTGCATTGCAAGTTGACAATACAATTGCACGCAAACAAATATCTGCAATATCTTTTAAATTAAATAGTATGTGCATTTTTAATACAAAGATTATTTTAAACCAGAGAAAGTCTTGAATATTGCTTACAAGAAAAAAAGTAGTTTTCAACTATTTTCCGAAAGAGATCGTTCTTTTTGACCATTAAACAAATCAATTTGTCCACAACTGCAGGAAATGAGGATTTCTTCAATGACAAATCGGTGGTTGTAACAGAAGAAAAAAAACATATAAGACATGTCCAAGTGGAAGAAATCGATAAACAAATGCTAATCAATTTCATATATCAAATTGAAGTACTATTTATTTTGTTTAAAATACGCATTAAATTAAATAAAGTTATTTATTTACATTTTTTTAAGAAATAGATAACATTTCGATAGCTATTCTGTGCTTGTTTCTCTTCCCTGTATTTTCTTCTATTTGTTTGTATTATAGTCATGTTAAATGATGTTGCCGTTTTTGTGTTATATTAAACATTGCCATACAAGCGGGAGGTTGGCTAGCCAAAAAAAACAGATTCAACCCACCATTTTTATTTAAAATGTCCTGTACCGAGTCAGGAAAATGGCCATTATCATAGTATAGTTCGTTCCTGTGTGTGTGTTGCATTTCAGTGTTGTGTTTCTATTATTTCGCAGTTCTCCTCTTATATTTGATGTGCTTCTCTCAATTTTAGTTTGTATCTCGGATTTGTGTTTTTTTCTCAACCGATTTATTAATTTCGAACAGCGGTATACTAAATGCATGTTAGCGTGAATCAATTGTTTTTTGTTTTTTTTTAAAATGGTGTTGTCAGCTTACCATCGTCTAATGAGCTTTGAATGTCCGGATGATATATTCTGCCTCTTTTTATACTAATGTATGAATTTTTCCTAAACTTAATGGATAAACACATAAGCCATATGTTTAAAAAATGATCAGCGAGACAAGATGTACATATACATGATATAGATTACTTTACTTGTAGATGAATTTATAAATTGTCTACTTCCAGGAGTTTCGTGCATCGAAAAAAGCTATAGAGGATAAACATGATAAAGTGAAACTGTAAACAGAAACATACCAACAATACAGGTTCGAAAAAAAACCCAAACTTTTGTCATAAATAATATTCTAGTTTTGAATGTTGAAAGTGTTCAGTATTAAATATGGACCTTGATGGACGATTCATACTCACAAGAGCATTTAGTTAAATAGGTTTCTTGTAATGAATCGTCTACAATCGTTCTAGTATTTGTTACAAATGACTGCACTTGTTAAAATTGTAATCCTGGTTTCTATGATGAGTTTATTTACAACCACTGGGTCGATGCCACTGCTGGCGGATATTTATTTCCCAGGGAGTGTCACCAGCCCAGTAGTCAGGACTTCTGAGTTATCATTGATATGTTATAATAATAAATTAATTGTTAACAAAACTTTGAATTTTTGAAATACTAAGAATTTTCTAACTCAGGAATAGATTACCTTTAGTTAGCTGTATTTGGCAAAACTTTTAGGAATTTTCGGTCTTCAATGCTATTCAACTTCGTACTTTATTTGGCCTAATTTTGGAGTTTATTTCCATTATTTGAAATTGTTTTACGAACAATATATCAGTAACTAAAAACATCGTTAGTTACATAGAAAATGTGCAACATAGAGATTTTCATGATAACTCTCTTTTGAGTGAAATTATTTCGCTTAATAAATATCCTTATCATATACATGTATGTTCAGTATATTGATAGGTTCAAAAACTTTGCATTGAGAAAGTACATACTTCATAAGTACCTGTATATACTTTTTATTTTTTAACAATTATTACCCATACAGTACAACAGCTGTCAGACTACTGTTGTTTTAATTATTTCTTAAATAAACTACATGAAAATGTATTTTACTATACTCTCAATATACTTGAGGAAAAAATAAAGAAAGTCTTCATTAATTGAAGTGAAACACTTAATCAAAGTTTATACAATCCACACTTTTGTATTAAGGTCCATTAAGAACATTTGAGAGAACGGTGAAAACATTAGACGCAGAGTATGCTATAAAACAACATCTGCATTGTTTGAGATTTTTTACCTGATTGTTTGATTAAACCTATCAAATTCATATTAATAATGATAATAAACTGAATACTGCCATAATCGATTTATTGATTATTTGGAGAGAATATCTGTTTAAAACGGTAGTACGCACTACACTTATCAATCCCTTAGGAATAAAGAGGAGAGAGGAGGAAAATTGTGAAAATTAAAATTCATTTGTTATCAGATTCAAATTAATTGTCTAACGTTTAATGATTATTTGCTTAAGTCATAAAATAAAGTCATTTCAAACGAGTGTATGACTGGTGAAAAACAATGTTTATCCAATTCTTAAACCAATTCATGTATATATCAGTAAATTAGTCTCCTATGCACAAAAAACGTAAAAAATATCGCATACATGTCATTTGTTTATGTCTCTGTCTGATATGATTTAACAATTATGGCAGCTAATTAATTGCCGTGTTTTGAAGCCATAGTTTACCGATTGTCACCTTATAGTAAACAATCAACGTGTATAAGATGTGCAATCAGGTAATAGTTTATTTCAATGACAGATCCATGCGTATATGCGATCATCGGATTTTTACAAGAAGGGTACGGAAAATATT